>NC_056746.1:1224522088-1224529588 GCF_019279795.1 Protopterus annectens | reverse complement strand
GGAATTAAAAACACTATAAACAAGAAAAACAGCGTGGAGTTATTATTCCAAAACAGCTGTGACATATGTACCGTATAATATACACACAGCTGTGACATATGTACCATATAATATACACGTATAATATACACACAGCTGTGACATATGTACCATATAATATACACACTGCTGTGACATATGTACCATATAATATACACACAGCTGTGACATATGTACCATATAATATACACACAGCTGTGACATATGCACCAGATAATGTACACACAACTGTGACATATGCACCATATAATATACACACAGCTGTGACATATGTACCATATAATATGCAATAAGGAGAAGCGTTCTGCTGTTAGAAGATCAAGAATGCACACTATAAACAGATGCAACTACTTTTTGATATATATAAGTCTAGAAACCAGCTAGCTAGAGTAAAATATTTTTATAAAGAAGTCATACAATCTTCTTGTAATCCTCATTAAAACAGTCACCATGATGTAGTTCATAATAATTGTTATATAGAGATAAGTATAGGTGATAAAGGGTTGAGTCAGGTTATAAAACTATTTAGACTAGCAGCAAAACTATGGTGGACTTGTTTTTATTTCCATCTGCTTATATTTCAGCATAAATTTGAAAAATCATAAGTGAGTTGCTTATCATTAGTAAAGTAAATTTAAATAGTAACAGGGGATACTGAACTGGCCTTCTTCAAACGAAAGAAAATGAAATTTTGAAAACGCCATCACAGTGACTATAAGTGTGACAATGTTATATATCAAGTAGACTAAGCATTCATTGATGAAAATGATCTCCCAGTAATTATATATTTACTCTTATTTATAATAGTGATTCCATCAGCCTTTGCAATCCTAGTTGTGGAGGCGCATCATACTGTCATCTGTGATCATCGTGTAAATGGCAACAAATCAGCATAAAAAGCACACCAGCAGGTGGTTAGGAGCATCTGTGGCAAGTGTTGACAAAATAACATAATCTGCAAAGCACAAAAAAGATGGCAGCTTGTGCTCTATGGGAGCTGTCATTCCACAAAACACTTTCCGGGTGCCTTACTGCATTCCATTCTATAGCATGGGATTTGGTTTGTCAGGTAATACATTCCATAGTTTTCTAAGGACTATCAGGTCTAATAAAATGATTTCATGGCACCAGTCTAAATTTTGTCAAAGTGAAAATCTAATTTCATCCATATTGCAGTGTTGTATATTCATATCTAATACTACTGAAGATTACTATTACATAATTGAATCTTTCTAGCAAAATATTACCATGAAGTCTCTGGTGGCTCCTTAGAGAGCAGGTGATCTGAGAACACTGTTAACTGAGCTGGGGTTATAAGCAATGTTATTGCTCACCAGCTATAACTAGTCATGCCTTTTATCACTTGTCAAATTCTTTATGGATATTCTTGTTTGATTATCATATCCCGTTTGGTGAAGTGCTTTAAGAACAACCGTTCATAATTTTAGAGATCTGTAAAAAAATGGCCTTTTCATAATACTATCAGCAGATTGTAGAATAGTGAATTCACACAACTTTTTGTATTTAAAAATCTAAATATTTTGAATGATATTTTAAAATAACTGATAATTAAATGTATATATTGTAAAATGTAAGAATTAAAATGTTTTAACAAATTACACAAATTAAATGAACACTTTCTCTTCACAGCACCATTATAATAAGTAAAACACATTACAAATTACACAAATTAAATGAACACTTTCTCTTCACAGCACCATTATAATAAGTAAAACACATTACTGACTTTAAATGCATGATCCTTTTTGCTCCTCTTTCTACTGAAGTATTGATTAACTTGACAAGTAGCCTAGCTTTTGTTCAATAGGTTGTACAAAAAAAGGAGGTCTGCCATTTCACATTGTCACAGTTGTCCTCATTTTTTTCAGATGAGAACATTTAATGGACTATTGGTTCTAGATATCTATTACTCTGGAGAAGAGAAATCCTTCTTAATGTTGGAGAACATCCATTTTAAATATATGGTTTATGCTGCCAATAGCAAGTCAGTATGAAATAATACTGAAATTCATGCATTATGCTTCCATGGCCACGAGTGCAGAACTCGATGTTTCTTCAGAGAAAAATCCTTGCAATTTTCCATCCTTAGCCCCACTTCTCCAGTGATATATATATATATATATATATATATATATATATATATATATATATATATATATATATATATATATATATATATATATATATGTCTGCCTCTATATCTATATGTATATATATATATAGGTATATCTCTATATCTTTATCTATATCCATATATATATATATATATATATATATATATATATATATATATATATAGAGAGAGAGAGGTATATCTCTATATCTTTATCTATATCCATATATATATATATATATATATATATATGTGTGTGTGTGTGTGTGTGTGTGTGTGTGTGTCTGTATGTGTGTGTGAATATCTCTAGAGGGGGAGAGAGACAGAGGTAAAATCTGGCCTCAGCTGCTTCTTTCCATATATCACAGCCGGTTTATCACCTCCAAAGTCCCTCACTGGTCCTGTCATTGAATACATGCAGATATATCTTGTCTCTGTGTTAGCATGTCACTTGTGTGACTTAATCTAGTCATTTAGTATCATGTAAACATGCTATCTTATCCTGGATTTCTTAGAAATTTTTTATATCCACCGCCATCATTTTTAAACATGCTTACAAAGATGTATCAATGTATTGCCTGACCTATTTAAATGCTATATATAAATCTTATTACAGAAATACTGCCATGTATACAAGCAGGCACACAATGTATTAGCGACTAGGCCATGGGATGAGTTTGTAGAGATGAATTTGCTTCACCAAATGGCACTTTCCAGCAAAAAAACATACAACTGACCTCTTCTTGTACAAGACTGAACTATCAAGTAGAGAATTTCTAAATCAAAGTCGTGAGGTAACATTACAAGTCTCAGATATTCTTCATTATTAACACAGGAGACATGGGACAGTAAATATTACATAATTTTTTAATACATAGTTAGTTAATGAGACAGATTATGATATAGTTGGTTAAATAAATTATTCATCTCTGACCCTTTCAAGGCCACAAAGCCAAAAGATCTTCCCATTCCATGTGTTCCTTCCACCCAAGAATTGTGGAACACTGGAAAATGCAGCAAAAAAAGGTTGAGAATTATGGGTATTGTCCAGGTAACAAAAAGAGCTGTTTTGTATTTTTTAACAATCCCTATCCCCAAAGGTCATTATGCAATGCTCACCATACTGGGTTAGTGGGTGGAGTGTGGGTGCACACTCCGATATGGACATGATCCCCTGCCAGAGTGCCTGGATTGCTCCCTTAAGTCCCAGTTGTAGCACTCAATCTCATAGACAGAACTCTTCAAAATGGATTGTACTAAAAGTCTCCTCAGAATGGATAGGTTGCCATTGGCCAGTTACTAATATTCTTCCCAGAGAGCATTTCCACCTATTAAATGATTACTCAAAGCATGGATGTCTGGGACACAGGAACAAAATGTTTGCACCGCAGAGCAGTTTCAATCAGATTTGTTTAGTGGGACAGTAGTGAGAGCCTTACAAATTATTATTAATATTTTCTTAAGTTTGGAAAATATCCAAAATCAAATATGATAACTTGAAAGTGTAACATAAGGCAATGTTAGTGATACGTAGACAAATACTATGACTACCTATATGTTTCAGGGCTTTGATGCATATCAGTAAGATATTAGCCTAATTTGGTCAGCTAAAATATTTAGTTATATATAAAGTTTTCTTAGCATGCTTTGAACAATCTGTTGAAAAGACCAGCACATGCATATTACATTTCAAAATATCTAGACATATTCCCCAAGGAAGTAATTTTAATGACATGTATATAAATGCTATGACTGATTAATCATAGTTTTTATGCTTTTGTTGTATTACAACAATATATTAGTCTACTTCTGACAGCTAAAGTACTCACTTATACAAAGAGTTCTTAGCATGCTTCAAGCAATTTGTTGTAAAGAGAAACTAATCTATAATACATTTCATAATGTCTAGATGTGTTCCACAAGGATCACTACTGGTAACATTGTTACCTGCTGTGCTCTTGAATAATAAGTTCCCTGAGAATACTCAGAATATAAATACACAGATGATGTCATATTGTATGCTCACCTTGTGCTCTAGTAGCACAGCAACTGAAGTCAGGAGGTGCACAGTTACATAAGACCGAACCTCATAAGCCACAGCATCTGTTTTTTTTAAACACCTTTATTGAATTATCACTTGTGACATAGGCAAATTTATATTCATACAAAAGTAATTAAACTATATTAACATTAACAAACATTGTGCTTCACATATATTGCTATGGGTCTAGGACACATGCTTGACTAGCATATGTCCGAATCACAAAACATCAAACACACATACATGCTTAACATCAAAAAGTGCTTCCGTGTATGTGTAGTTCAAAAAGAAATCTATGTTTCTGCAAGGGGGCTTTGCCCCCCTGCACTCCCCACCCCCATACTTTATTATTCTCACTTCGAGATCGCACAACAGTGGGGAAAAGGGAAATTTCCCTTACCCGCACTATAGTCTGATCTACAAAACAGGCACACATACATGGAAGTGCTTGTTGATGTTACGTGCTTTCGTGTATGTGTGTTCGATGTTTTGTGATTCAGACATATGCTAGTCGAGCATGTGTCCCGATCCCATTGCTATATACCATATCATTTAAGCAACATTACATAAATTATTCAATTCCTGGCCCTTTTTTAAAACAAGAAAAATCTTTATTAAACTATCACGTATGACATCAGCAATTATATATTTATATAAATGAAAACAAAACACACTGACACAATTCTTTTTTTTTTTCAAAACAGGTTTATTGTTTTAACATATAAGAGAAATATCATAACAATTTTATACAAGTAACTAAAAATAGGTATTATTATAATATTCAACAAAACAACTAAAGTATTTACAAAGACATCCACTACAATCAGATCAATTAATTAAACTAAAATACCATGCTATTGAAATTAAAATTTTTTTAACAAATTTTGTAAATTATCCTATACAATAAAATAAGATGTTTTTCTATTTGTTCTAGTCCTAATTGTGTTTATTTCCATATGGCACACTATATTCATAACATTTTTAAATTCATTGAACGAAGGAGGTGTATCTGAAATCCAATTTCTAGTTATTATTTTCCTAGCCACTGCTAGAATAGACCATAACAAGGGAAGCTTAACCTTTTTAACACTTTGAGGTACAGGTGTGTTGAATAATATAAGAGATTTAGAAATAATGAAATTATCTGTGAAAAGAGCCTGCAAAAATTCATTAAACTGACTTCCAGTATTCTTTCAATTTTATACAGTCATAAAACATATGAGCCCAGTCAGCATTAATTTCTACATTACATCTCTTACATAAATTATCTTTATTATTTATTTATTTTATTCATCATCAAAGGTGTATAAAAAGATCTATGTAAAAATTTCCATGTATAAAGTCTCCAGACAATGGAAGACGTAGTTCTATAAGCAGATTCCAATATATATTGTTTATCTTGTTGATTTGGTGGGTCCCCATTAATAGAAGTGAAATAATTCCAGTATGAATCTACACTGTAAAAAGTTTCTTGTCTGATAACTTTATGTATGTATGAAAGTTTACCTTTATCAGAAACTTTATGTTGTAAATTTAATATCAAGTAATCAATCAGTGTTGGAATAGATTCTTTAACAGTTATAGACATTAAATCTATTTTATTAATGAGATGTTGTCTAAAGGTCTGAACCTCTAACCAGCAAGTTTCTCTTAGATCAAATTCTTGTTTTAAGAAATCTAGATTTTTAACTTTATTATCAGATATCAACTGATACCAGTACTTTAGATCATTATCTATAGCTAAATGAGTTCCTTCAGAAGTAGATGACAAAAGCATACCCTGAGTATACATTATAGGAAATACAATAAATTCCATTCCCTATACTTAGGGTGCATGAATATAAAGTTACGATAACTAATAATAATATTTAATGGGTAACAAACCATATGTTTAGGTGTAATAGGTGAAGTACAAAATTCCTTTAGTTACCATAACATGGAGTTATTTACAATCATATTTTTATGTGTTAAGGAGATTTTCATGAAGTGTATACTAATTAGCTCCCAATAATCTTTCCATTTTGTGACATATGACTGATCTATTAATAAAGTAATAACTTTTACAATAGAAGAGATAGTATATAAATTAAAGTCTGGAAAAGAAATACCCCTTGAGACCAGCTATTAGTATGTTTCTTTAATGCAATCCTAGGTCTATTAGGTGCCCATAAAATTTAACATTAGTGTGTTCAGTTTCTTGATAATTATTTTTGTAGGTGGAAGTATTATTGATTGTATTAAGTATAAAATCTTGGGGAATATTATCATTTTAATAATTGTAAGTCTCTCTTCCATAGTAAAAACATACTATTCCAGGTATTAACAAGACTTTGTATATTAAGAAAACAGGTATTATAATTATTATATATAATAGATTTAATATCTTTAGATAGTATTATACCTAAATAAGTTATCTGACCTGAATTGGGTACATATTTAGTAAAATCACTAATGAGAATATTTTTCGTGTATATATAGGTAGTATTTTAGTTTTTTCTTCATTGAATATTAAACCAGAAATACTTTTAAAATTCATCATGTTATCAAATAGAGACTGTATATAAGAATTAGATCCTGCTGATGTAATTAGAACATCATCTGCAAAAAGTTGAATTTTGGATGTTGTATTTTCATCTATTTCAAAACCCTCTATGTCAGTACTGTTTCTGATCAAATTAGCCCAAGGCTCCATTACTAAAGTGAATAATAGTGGAGAAAGTGGACATCCTTGTTTTGTACCTTTAAGAATGGGTATTTTTGTGAAACATATGTTCCTACCTTAATATAAGCCAACGTTCCTTTGTATAAATGTTCAATTAGATTTACAAATGCATCCGAGAAGTTTGTGCACTTCATTAAGGTAAACAGATAGTCCCAACTTACTGAATCAAATGCTGAACTTATATCAAGACTAATAAGTGTTAAATCTTTCTTTTTCCTATTTGCAAAATCTATTAATGTTAAAGTTCTTCTTATATTATCAAAAGTATTTCTATTTACAATGAAGCCTGTCTGATCTATATCTATAATGCCGGGAATGATTGTCTTCAATCTATCAGCAAAGATATTCATAAACATTTTATAATCAACATTAAGTAATGAGATGGGCCGATATGAAGAACATCTAGTTGGATCTTTATTAGGTTTTAAAATTGGCGAAATAAATGTATATTGCCAAGATGGGGGGGGGTTATTAACTCCGTTTGGGCCAAAATAAAAACCTTATGTATTAATGAATATGTATTTTGGAAAGGATTTTATATATCTCTGGTATAATACCATCATT
>NC_056746.1:1224457088-1224517088 GCF_019279795.1 Protopterus annectens | reverse complement strand
TCTGGATCTTCTGTTGTTGCAGGTCCATATGTAACAAGTCTATTTGTTTTGTAGTTTTTTCTATGAAAGTGTCTATTTTAGTATCCATTTTATCCATCTTAGCAGTAAGTTGCTGGCCTATAATTATCAGAGACTGAAGTTCTTTCTTGATGCTGGAGTCTTGAGAATTTGTCTTACTGGAACTCATTTCAGACTGATAAACTGACAGGAAAATTTCCAAAGTAATTTCTGACAGGAATATTATTAAGATTTCCTTTCTTTTTTAGATATAGTTCAGGAACTATATAAAACAAACATATTTAGAAAGAAAATTACTTCAAAAACTATTTTTTTAAGTAATTAATTCCTGTCAATGTAATGAAATTGGTGGAGCTGAAGAAATCTGCTGCTATCCTGTGTTCATCCTTGGCCACGCCCACTGACACAATTCTAGTTGCAAGCATTTTGCATACATCACAAAACATATTGACACACTCTCAGTTGCAGACATTATACATCACTTATAAATTATAATCTATCCAATCTTTTTCAGTCAAACATTATAGAGATGATATTCATATGTGATATTAAAGAAGGGAGGTCATCTAGGAAGTGCCTCAACACAAAGTCTTTTGCGAGTGATATGTGTACTTCAAGAGCAAGAAACACGTACACTAGCACAATCACTTCTATTATGAGAAGTTCAGATTTACTTCAGGTTCATAACATATATAAGTTATACTAACAATATGAGTTGTTGCATCCAAAAACAGTTGCTCTCTAATATTTTAGATAGAAAAAACAATTTCATTATAACTCTTACTATTCTTTAAATTTTAACTCCTAATTTCTTTTCTACTTGATGTCTAAACTTTTGGATAGGCACTGTGTTGTATATTCATCCTCACTAGAAAAACGTGTGGCCTGTCCTTCTTCTGAATCTGATTACATCTGCCTCTTGCTTTTGTAATTTCAAATAAAAATATCAGAGAAGAATTAAGTTCTTATTCTATTATATGGAGGGCATTCAACTATTACATGGGTCAGACCTATTCTATACTGCTATTATCACATAGGTACTCTTTCACCTTCCTTATTCTAGCATTCTACACATTGTCATAAACATCCCTCATTTATATTTAACATATGCTATTTTCAGATCTCTTTAATTGAGGACCATGTTTTCCATCTAATTATGCTGACTTATATGCTTGACAAAAGAACAAAAATCTGCAGATCTTGTTTTTATTTCCTTAGCGTTCCTATCTCTCTGAATATTCTTGATGCTCATTCTTAAGTGGGACATATATTTCTCATTGATGCCTATCTGTGTCTCTAAATTTAATTCTAAATATTCCTGACAGATGTTCCTTAAAGATTCTGAAAATTATTTCAAAATAATTGTATTGTCGATGCCCTCAGTTTAACATAATTCCTTAAAAATTTACATCATCTGCATAAAGGCTTGATGAATTCATGGATTCCCTAAAGTTCCATAAGTAATGGGGTTGTTTATATATATATTTATGTCTATCTCTATCTCTCTCTCTCTATATATATATATATTTATATATCTATATCTATATATATATATATATATATATATATATATATATATATATATATATATATATATATATATATATATATATATATATACAGGTCTATGTTTATGGTCGAAATTTCACTATCTTGAACAAGAAACTTCGAGACCCATTAAAGCAAAAGTGTACTACATTGAAAGTGCACTTTCACAAAAGCTGGTTCTCTGAACTGGAAAAAAACAAACAAAAAATACTTTAAACAGTATTTTGCAGGGGGGACAAGCCCCCCCCACCCCCCTATATAAATATACTGACTCGCTTCGGAGAACTTGCTTTAGCGAAAGTGCACTTTTGATTTAGTGCACTTTCATTTAAATGGGAGCGATCTTCTGGTTGTTGAGAAAGTGTGTTTTCGACAATCAGAAGTAGACCCATATATATATATATATATATATATATATATATATATATATATATATATATATATATATATTTGCCATTGTGGCATTCATCACTGGAAGCAGAGACACCCAGTCATAGCATTATAACATTTACCATTCTTAGCAATGCTTTTCAAGTTTATACATATTTATTTCTGCAAGTTGTGTACCTGATAGCATTAGTGATCCTCTCCCAACATTCTTAATTAAATACCATCTTCATCCCCACAGAAATAATACCTACTATCACATTTGAAACAAAAAAATTCAATGCTCAAACCTTTAAATGCCTCTTACAAAATTGTGACTGGGCCCCACTATCCCTAGTTACTGCTGTGGATTATTTCAACTACCTTCCTTAAAATAGTTAACAGCCTAACCCCATGTAGAACAACTAGAGTGAAATCTAACTTCATCCCTTTGCTATCAAAAGACACAAAAAATGTACTCAAACTAAGAGATAAAGCCTCAGCACTGTAACTCATCTACAAAAATCAAGTTAACCTAGAACACCATAGACAACTTCAAAATAAAGCCAAACCCGAGGTTAAACTGGACAAAAATATACTATACTGCTATACAACAAAAGCACCACAACAATCCTAAAAAATTTTGGTCCATCATAAATAAACTCCTTCAACCTGGCAAATCCTCCACTCCAACCCCATCAACCATTATCAATAATGACAGCATAGCTGCACAATTTAACTTTTTCTTTACAAATACTATACACTCAATTCCAAAGACCCCCTGCAATGAACCTCCAACTATCCCAACTATGCTCAAAGATGAAACTGACTCCTCTTTAAAACCTGTCCAAACATACACCATAAAAAAATTACTCTCTAAACTAAAGTCCACAACCCTTGGAGCTGATAACCTGCCCGTTGAATTCTTAAAACTAGCAACAGATTACATCTCCTATCCAGTCTTTCTTTTCATTAACCACTCTATTACTAAATAACACAGCCCTCTAATCTGGAAAATATCTGACATAATCCCTCTGCACAAAGCTGTCAGGTCTATTGAGTTCTCCAATTACAAACCCAGAGCAATCTTATCACCCCTATTCAAAGTCTTAGAAAAATGCATTCATATACAGCTCTACGACTGCCTTTTATCTAATAATCTCCTTTCTTGCACATGTTCAACCCAAATCATAGTACAACAAAAGCCCTGCTCAGCTTTACAATACTATCAACCAACATAGAAATGATGGGTATCTGTTATCCTCCATCTTTATTGACATATGCAAAGCGTTTGATACTATTTCCCATTAGAAACTACTTAACAAACTCTCCTTCCTAAAACTCAGTCATTCATCCCTCACATGGCTTCTTGGTTACTTAACTAACTGACAACAGGCTCTCAAATGGAAACAAGATCTCACTTCCCTCTTACCAGTTGCCATGGCATTCCCCAAGGATCAATTCTAGGTCTTCTACTTTTCAGTATATTTACCAACAGGTTTCTCTAGCCTCCATTGTCCAATATGCTGATGACATCACTGTCATCTGTGCTGCACCTACCATGAAACAACTCAAAGTTAAAACACAACAGTCCTTCCTAGCTATTAAAACCTGGTTATCAGACACAGAACTAATCCTAAACCCATCCAAAAATAAACTCATGCTGTTCCACCCTAGTAAATCACGTGACCTCACAACTCCATTTCAATTATATTCTTCCAATAATACCATAATATTGACTGTAGGCCAAACAAAATTACTAGGTGTGCTAATAGACGATAATTTGAATGTAATATACATTTATCCCCATCTATCAAAAAGACACACATAAAACTAGGTGCCCTATACAGACTCAAGCCCTTCTTCATTAGCATCACAAGGAAGGAAATTGCCAGAACTTACCTACTCTCCACCTTGCTATATGCCTTCCCTATCTTCATCAATCTAAAGAAAACTGATTTGGCCAAACTAGAAACCTGCCACAATAAAATTGCTAAATTCGCTACAAACTCTCCTCACAGGTCTCACCACTGCTCTGCCTTACAACAACTAAACTGACTAGAATTACCCCATTGCCTAACCTACACTCAACTTCTTACTGCCAACAGACTAGTTCACCAATTGGAAAACACTTCTGCTCTTCAGCAATTGCTGCAACCCTTACACCAATACTCAAGTTCTCTGATCCTTGACTAAAACCCTGCTACATGTATCCAAATCCAACAATCCCACTGGTGACTCTCTTTACTCTAACTATATCTCTAAAATTTGGAATAATATTTTACAACCTATCATATCTACTACCAACCCAACTCAATTTAAAACCCCACTCAAATGAGTTTGCCTATGCACTAATCCTGACTAAATCTTCCTCAGGCTACCAATTTACCAATAGCTAACTACACCACTTGACTACCATACAATGTCCATCATATGTAACTTAACTTATTAACGTGCTTTCTTTCCTCCTTTTCCATACTCCCCTTTGCAATTAATATAACCTGGTTCTCTCACTCTACCATATCTGTCTTTCCCTTTTACTTTGTCTGCTCCTCTCCCCTCACCCATTAGCACTGTTTAACTAACTTTACTAATTGACACTTGTTCTACTGACCAAATCCACCAATCTTCGGATTCTTCCTAGCTCTTCCCTTACTTTCAGTCTGTACGATCACTTTATAGGATATGCCCAATGATAAACCTACTGAATTAACTGGAGTCTGTATTTAATCTACTGCACAGTTCAACTACTGATTGCAGTTGCATGTATAATGTATTTAATGTTTAATCATTTGCTTATTGCTCTTCTGTATCAAATACCATACATATATTTATGTAATATTTTACTCAATGTGATCCAATGCAACTGTTTTCTTGTATGTTTGTCATTTTCTTATATGTCTGTAGTTTTTGTAATTGCTTACAGAGCTTTCTCCCTGGGCCTCCACTGAAAATGGGCTCTGTGCCAGTTGGATAAATAAATAAATTATATATATATATATATATATATATATATATATATATATATAGTAATTCTTTCTTTATACTATGAACCATGAGCCATTATTACTAAGCAACATTACTAAGTGAGTGAAGCTTTTTACTTTTATCAGTTTCAGATTATTTTTTCAACCTATACTCCAAAGTTAATTGGGAGTTCTAATTCTTGCATCTTCCACTTCAAGTATTTCATTTACTCAAATATTTTTGTTTTCTAGGTAGAAAACACTGGAATGTCATCTGCATAACCCCATAACCTATAGCAGAACGTAATCCCCTACTTTCTTTTGTGGTATCTGTCAGTCTCTTAAGAAAATAATTGTACAAACAGTGAATAATGAATGGCCACTGTGCCAACAGAAAGCATGCCTTAGTCTTTTATTAATCTCTGTTTTTTGCATAATGTGATCTTTCGTGGACATGTGTAGATTTAACCAAGTTGATGAATAAAGGGGTGCATTAATGAGAATCATATTTGAGGAAAACTCTTTTCCATTGTATAATCAGTATCTTTTCCTGTTAACATTATCAGAAGATGATGCCATATAACTGAAATTACAATTATTTTTTAGGATCCTTAAATCACAAATGTTTCAAAAATATGCTCACATAATAAGTATCTCCAGAACAATGCTTATCAATATAAGCAAATGTGTTTAATTGTTACTTTCATAGGGATTTAGAAATAACCCCAGTGTTCACAATAGTGTGTGCAGTAAAAAAGAATGTTAATATGAAACATACATTTGCAATTCATAAACACACATAAGCCACAATGAGGAAATGACACATTATTGGCTAATTTGCATGTCTCTGAATCTCCATTAATCACTGTGCGTGCAAACTAAAACTTTCCTGCATAACTAGGATAGCCATCCAATGTACCATGTTGGCACCTACAACCCCCCCCCATTGTCTCTCTCTCAATCACATATAGACACAGTAAAACAAACACACACACACACACACACACACACACACACACACACACACACACACACACACACACACACAAACACACACACACACACACGCACAGTTCCCCACTTGTTTTCACACATATACACACTTAACCATTCACCCATGCCAACACACACACACACGCACACACGCACACACACACACACACACACACACACACACACACACACACACACACACACACACACACAGTTCCCCACTTGTTTTCACACATATACACACTCAACCATTCACCCATGCCAACACACACACACACACACACACACACACACACACACACACACACACACACACACACACACACACACACACACACACACATACATATAAACCAACCCTCTTCCCTGTCTAACTCCACTTCTGTGACCTCCCAGACACACCCACATTTACAAATATACAAACACATGAATTCCCACACATACACATGTGCACAAACGGGATCCCGACACTGCCTGTCCACTAAACTCCCTAACACTTACTAATATTGTAATGAACAATCAGAAGATTTTGGCCATGTTCATTAACAAGACTGGCCAGGAGCAATAATGTTAACATATGCAGCTGCATAAATGGCTTACAAGAGGCATATCTTGGGGAAAGCATATAGCTAATTAGCATATGCCTCTCCCTGGAATGCCACATTAGCATTGAGCATGACTGCAGGGACAGCTAGCAGTGGTGCTGTATATCTTCATGTTGATATGGCTCCCTCTGACTCAGAAATAGTTACCAGCAGGTGTATGCCACAGTAAACTTTCTGAATTGGGCACACTTGTCCTTTAGTTGAGTTAGCATTGCAATTATAAATCTATTCAAGTATTTATTAGGGAACTATGCTATAATGTTTTTGGTTCTTGTTTTGGTCTTTTTTTTATAAATGGACACTAAAATGACATCAGCCCATGACTCAAGAACCTGACATTTTAACAGGATATAGATAAAGCAGATATCAATTTAGACTACCTTTGCTTATATAGAAAATAAATCACATTTGCAATCATATCTGGGTTTATGAATTCCCTCTGCTTTAATCTGTCCATGTAGTCCATTAGAGATTACTCAGCACAGGCAGTGAGTAATCCATTTCAAGTTTTCCTCCCTGGTGATCAAGCATATCAAATTTCCATTTTTATAAACTCCCACAAAACTTGTCTTTATATTTCATATTTAATATTTCTTCCAAGTAGTCTAGTTTGTTCCTTATTTATTTTGCTCTTCTTTTGTGGGAAAAATATAATGTTTTTTTTTCTGGTAGATATATTTATTAAACTAAAGTTTAATATAGACAAAATTCATAGTGACATGGACTTTGCCTACACTGATTAGAATTTTATAAGTTGCCATATGTATTATGTGTTCACATCATGAATTTGTTGGAATATTTATGTAGTACAACTTTAAAAATATTTTTGGGCTTGGGCCATCTTGATGTTTTGATCATGATTGGGTAATCTTGACTATGTAATTTTTCATGAAGTAATATAGTGGCTATGTTTGGTGTTAGGTCATTCTGATGAAGCCTTACTTTTTATAGATGAAAGCACTGAATGATAAATTATTTTAATTACACCCCTGGTGTTTTAGTATTCAGCTCACTTTGATTCTATTTAGCTGGTTTGCATGCTGGCCTGTTTGCGTTTGTATTTGATTTCTTTGAGCAGTTATTTTACCATGCCTTCCAGGGGTGAGTCTGATGGCATTTTGCCAAATATTAATCTTCAAACTGACAAATTATCCCAAGGTGATCTTACTAGGCTCATCAATATTCTCTTGCAGATGGTGGAGTCTTCCTTACCTACAACTGGTTCAAGTACAAATAGTTCAGATAGTCCTAGGAACAAACAGACATTTCCTCCTAGTGACAGGGCCACCAATGTAGTTATACAGGTGGACTAAAGAAATTACTGCTGGTCAGAGTAGTCTGTGCATAAAACCAGAGTCCAAAAACTAGTAAATCCAATTATTTATCAAGAAAAGATAAGTATTTTAAGGGCATGCATCCTACCATGTTAGGACTTTATCAGAAATAAAACACAAATGACCCAAGGCATTTAAATATGAAATAAAAATATAACATAAAATATAAAAAAAAAAAACAATTATAGTTTCCAAACTGAAATTGCAATATAATAAATATGCATAAGAAACATAATAAAAAAAAAAAGAAATAAGAGATTAGTCATTTCATTAAAGGGGCTAAACCACTAAAAGAACAGACTACTCTGCCTAGCAGTAATGTCTTTAGTTCTTTGTAACTGCTGTTGGGCTGTTTTTTCTTTGTTATACAGGTGGACTATCGAACCAACCATCTTCGTGGTTCTATTGCTTTTTGTGGACTTGGTATTATCTGTAAAGGGCTTATGTATACCTCCATGACTGGCCAAGGATTGCAAACATGAGAGGGACATTTTGACCTAGGGAACTGGTTGAAAGGAAAGATTTTGTGTGTGGGAAGAATGAATCTGAAGGTGCAAACTATCAGGAGGCACTTGGTAAGTTTAAAACCAAGCTTTTTAAGTATCATTCCCTGCATACATAAAATGCTTATCTCAATGAGTGCATCAGATAAAAAGGATGCCAAAGAGTTTGCAATTTATAAATTTCCTAGCAATGTACAGGATGATAGTGAGTTCTATCATGAACTAATCAATGTATTTAATGTTTTGGGGATAGACTTGATGAAGGCTGTTGTTAGGAATAATGAAAGCTTGATTAGTGGTTAATTAAATGAAACTTCTATTCTTAATCAAATAATCATACAGAATTTTATGCATCATATTGATGATGCCAAATACCATAAAGTCTTTTGGGATGAGGATACCAAGTGTGGGGGCATTAAGAAAAGAAAATTAGCTAAACTACAAAGAAACTAGAAGGAGTACAATGAGAGGCAAGCCTATCCACTTCCTCGATATACTGGCTGAACTTTTAACCCCACTAACTTGGCTAGTGCACCTAATGATAAAGTTGTTTCTAGTATCATACCTTCCTCATCATATAATACATTTCCTGAAGATCACACTTTGGATTTTCCTGCTTTAAGGTGATTGTCATGGATAGCACAAAATCAGACCTCAACACAGGATACCAGATACAGTCACAGGTCCCCCTGAGAGAGACTATGAAAGGGAAGAAGGAGAGGTCTAAGGAGGAGGAGGAATTAAGTTAATAAGAACATTGAAGTATTACATAATGGATTATTACATACTTGTGACAATTTTCATATTTTTAATTATAGTAGTATTATAGGGAGATATGAATTGACAGTTTTTTATCTATCTATATCTACATATATATATATATATATATATATATATATATATATATATATATATATATATATATATATATATATATATATATATATATATGAAAGGATTTCAATTTGTGCCTTCTAGATGGGTTGATATTGCTGATATTTTAAGTTATTTTTGAAGAAACTGCATTTTGGTATCATGTTCAAAAATACCCAGACACATCAATGCTGATGTCTCATTTAGGAAAAAAGTTAGCCCCCCCCCCCCCATTTGCATTCATCTTTACAGGTTTTCAAGGAACTGTTGCAAAGGACCTGCATATATTTGTAAAGAGTAAAATATTTGTTTTCAGCAATTTGAGAGAGGGGGAAAGATTATTAATGCAGAGGCTTTCTAGGAAAATATGTTTGAGAATTATGAAACCCAGAAAAGGGGTTTTGTCATTATGAACTCTATTAAATATTAATCTAATATGCAGGATATTTTGAGTGTGAATGGCAAATAATCTGTGGTGTCTAAAAACATAATTAATATTATTTACACTAAGACTGAGTTTTTCTCTTAATGACAATTTATTGCATGAGGCCATTGATCAGCAGCTTTTTATTTTCTGTATATGAATAATCCTCAGATTCCAGTTTTGTTTGGGATTTCAAATGTCCCTAAATCTACTGATAATCCCCCTTTGAGACCAATAGTGGCTGCAAGCAATTCTAAAGATTACTCTATAGTGGTGTATATAGACCATAGACTAAAACCTATATAAAACTATATTTTGAGGGATTTTTGGGAATTTTAAAAGAAAAATTGACCCTGATATATACCATAACAATCTGATTTTTGTAACTATTGATATTATTGATCTTTATTCAAGTAATTCCCACACCGGAGGTTAGAATGGTTTGGTGAAGCTCTCCCGAACTGTGGTCTTTTGACTACCAAGAAGGTGCCCTTTATCCAGAAATTTATGGTTGTGGTCCATAACTACAATTTCTTAGCTTTTAATGGAGAATACTATAAACAGGTCAGTGACATTGCTGTAGGAGCATTGTGTGCCCCCATTTATGCTAAAATGGTATTACATATTAGGGAAAAGCATTTCATAGTTAATTCTGACTTTGCTTGTAGCTGGAGTATGTATTTACATTATTTGCACAATATCTGTATTTTATAGTATTCTATGGATAACTTAAAGAATTCCTTGATTATATTCAGCACACCACATCTTTTTTAAGGTTTACCTATATAGTTTCAGAGTGGGTGGCCGCGGTGGTGCAGTGGCTAGCATTGTCACCTCACAGCAAGAGGTTCTCCGGTTTGATCCTTGGCTGGGGTGCCTTCTCTGCGGAATCTGCATGTCCTCCCTGTGGTCATGTGGGTTCCCTCCGGGTGCTCCGGTTTCCTCCCATGTCCCAAATACATGCGGTAGGTGGATTAGACACTCTAAATTGGCCCTAGGCATGAGTGTGTGTGTGTGTGTGTGTGTGTGTGTGTGTGTGTGTGTGTGTGTGTGTGTGTGTGTGTGTGTGCGTGTGCCTTCTGTAGAAGGTTGGGCGCTGTGCTGGCAACTCGACACCATAAAATTCCACTGCCAATCATGAGCAGACAGGTGATCTGCTGTGGCAATCCCTAACCAAGAATAGCCGAAAGAAGAAGACCTATATAGTTTCAGAGGGTTCTGGGAATTATTTGGATATAGGGCTTTACAAGGGCAAGGATATGCATAGCTTCCATTCCAGTGTCTGTTGTAATGAAACATTTCCTAAGTCATATGTCCATTATTTGAGTGAGCATCATTTCCATCAAAAAAGGAGCATTATTAGGGGTCAAATGATTAGAGTGGATTTGATGAAATCTAAGTCTAGTTGGTTTAAGAAATAAATAGTATTTGTAAGTAACTTATTTTTGGCAAGGGGCTATGCCACTAGTTTGGTTACTAGTGTGAATAAGAAGATTAGAAAGGAATAGGGTAACAAATGTAAGCCTGATATGGGGGAGGGTACCACTTTGGGTTCCATCAATGAAGTTAACCCAATTCAAATTATTTCAGTAAAGACTTTGTGCTTCAACACAATAGTGATGTTAAGAATGTGAAAGCATTGTTATGGAACATTGGGCTATGCTTACCTGTTTTACGAAAGTTAATAGAGATATACTAGACAAAACATGATTTGTGAGAAAAAGGAATAACATTAAAGACATTTTGGAGAAAAATATATGAGGTGATGGTCCCCAGGTTTTTAGGAGAACTGATACTTGTACGTGTGGAACTTGCCATCAATGTAAATTATAAATGCATGTAAATGTATGATACAAAGCAAGTCAATATGTAAGTTAGAGGAATGGATACCTAGTGTAGGAATTCTTATAACTGCAATAATAAAGGGATCATTTATTTGGCTTACTGTCAAGCCTGCACCAGTTTTTATGCAGGCAAAGCTGATTATGCTCCAAAGAAGTTTGTATATGAGAGCAGTTATGACATTGAACATAAGATAAATACTAATGCTTTATATATGACATATGAAAGTCTGTATTAGTAGTGGTTTTACGATTTTGTTTTGGATCAAGTCATAAAGGATACAATGGGTGGACCATGGGAGACGAGGGTTGAATCCAGGGAGCTTTATTGGCAGCTAAAACTAGATGTTGGGTCTCCCCCTGGTCTCAACAACAATATTTCCATTTTCAGTGTGCTAAAAATGTGAGCAGCAAATCTCTAGCTACAGAGTTTAAATAATAGCCCTTTTCCGTATGAGCATGCTTATATTTTTGTATTTGTATATATACATAGTTCTTAGTGACATGAACTTTGTCTACATTGATTAGAGTTGTATAAGCTGCCATATGTTATATGTTTTCACATCATGAATTTGTTGGAATAGTTATGTGTTATAAGTTTAAAACATTTTTTTGGGCATGGGTCACCTTGATGTTTTGATCATGATTGAATAATTAAGACCAAGTTATTTTTTATGAAGTAATATAATGTCTTTGTTTGTTTTTTTGTTTGTTGTGATGAAGCCTTACATTTTATAGATGAAAGCATTCAACAATAAATTATTTTAACTACACTCCTGGTGTTTTGGTATTCCATTCATTTTGGTTGTACTGTGTATAATGAGATGCAAATTAAGAATGATTTGAATAGCATATGCTAATGAAGCACTTTCTCACCTACTTGCAATTCATATTGGAATTTTCCTACTTTTCCACTCCATCTGCAGATATGTTATCTAAATGAAGTCTTTTCCATCCTATATATTTTGCAATCCAAAAAATGTCATTTGCTTCTAGCCTTGCTGTTTCCAAGTGTGAGTTGCTTGACTTGGCAAAGTGAAAAATGGCTTGTAATTAGTGGCATTTGCCAACCAAGAAGGCAGAGATATAGACAGAGAATAACTCATAACTCTGATAATCAGGGGATACTTGATAGGCTCAATGTGGGCAGGGACATAATAAAGGTCTTAGTGATTATGCACGACCCCACAGGGGTAATGGAGAATGTGTGGAATTCCTATCCCTGTGGATACTGAGGTACGAATAGCCTATACTTGCCACAGAAACATTTCAGAGACAGACTTACGAAACATTGGGTATTTCACAGGCTTCTGTCTTAAAGATACTGCAGCAGATTCTGGATGTGTTCTTGGCATGTGTGGATAAGTGCATCTATATCCTTGTGTTGCCTCAGGACCTAGCTAAGACTATGCATGCCTTTTGTGGGGTGGCACATTTCCTTGAGGAATTTGGTGCAATAGATTGCACCCATGTTGCAATTAGGAGCTCTACTGGTTCATGGGGTGGGTGATACAATAGGATGGGGAACCACTCCATCAATGTGTAATGCATAGGGGTGCATTACCAATGTCTCTACACAGCATTCTAGCATTGCACATAATTCCCATATCTGGCACATTACCTCACCCTACCTCCTTTTCTGCATGGTAGGATGCCCACTGGACATCATGTTGGTAAGTGGAGAACTTTTTTTTTCTATTCTATTTAAAAATGTATTGCTGAATACTAAACCACTTTTCCTGTGTTTTGTCTCCCCCCTCCCCTTTTTTCTCTCTCTCTCTCGCTGTCATTTTTTATTCTTTATTTTTTTTGTCTTTTGGGTGATGTTGAATATTCACCTTAATCATGGCTCATGACACCAATAAAAAATCCAAGTAAAGCTTCAAGAGATACGTACAGCACATCCCTGTCTCAGACCCATGCTGGCATTGAGAGGGTTTTTGGCTTCCTGAAGAGTTAGTTCGGGTGCCTGGATAAGCCTGGGGATGACCCTTCATATGATCCTGACACTGCATGCAGGATAGTTACTGCATTCTGCAGAAAATGATCATGTGCCAGGCTGGTGATGAAGTGACCCATGCTGTCACTAAAGGGCCTGGTTCCAGTTGCACTGTGACTGAAGATAACCAGCTGGCAGCAGTAGTAGGGGATCCCATGTAGCAGGCTCATGCACAGCATACTGCTGCAGAGCTAAACAGGTGGCATCTAGTCCAGCACTAAGTATCATGACTTTCAGATTAGTGTTTCATGTCTTGTAAAAAAGCACATAGAGCATAACTGATGCATGCAGTGATATCTGTCTGCTGTGCTGTGCTGTACTTGGTCTGCTGCCATTGTTCATCTAACATTCCATCTCATCTGTAAATAATTTTCTTTAATTTCAGAATATGTACTCATATTATTGGTTGTAAAAGTTAAGTTTGCTGACAATGCCTGAGTGAGATATTGCATCAAATGTTTTAGCCAGGTCTCGGTAGGCAGTATGCACCAGTTTCCGCTCTTTCATTGCCTTAGTGACCTTTTCAAAGAAGTCCAACAGATTCAGTAAGCATGACCTTATAGGTTCTTAAGTTCATAGCTATATATTAGGCTTATTACTAGGCTAGTATGATCCTATGACAAAGCCAGAATAGGATGAATCCAGTTTCTGGAGGTCTCCTATGTTCTTGTTGAGGATTTTCATGATAATTCTTTCCATGGCTTTGCAAATAATGCTACTTAGACTAATGGGTCTGTAGCATCCAGGATCTGTTGAAGATCCTCCCTTGTGGAGGGGGATGATTGTTGCAGTCCTCCATTTGCAGGGCACAAAGCCTGTTTTAAGACTAGTTAATGACTTCAGCGGTGCTGAAAAGTCACTGTTCAGGAGGCATTCTGGCATGTTATCAGGGCCCATTGAGGCCGTGTTCTTGGCTTTAGCAAGTGCAGCCAGGATTTGCTCCCTGACTACAGTTAGTGGGGTTATGTTTGAGGATATTTTGGGGGGATGGTTGGGATGAGAGGAGGGAAAAGTTGGAAAGTTGGAACTGAATTTGTCCAGTAATAGGTTTGCTATATCTGCAAGCTTGATGAAAATGGCACAGTTAACCACCAGTTCAGTACATTGCCATAGGTTCATAGGTTAATAGGATGGTACTAGGCTATGGGCCCGGAAGCCCTTATAAGCCTAGCCAAGAATTTTGCCCATGTTCCCTCAAAGTCAGCACCTGTTTCCCCTGCCCAGCAGGGACACAGGTGGGATACCAGAGGTGTATTTTCTGTTTCCCATCTAGCCATCCAGGTTCCTCTCAAAGAGGGCTAGAGAAGTACTCTGCTTGACATGGAGAGGGAGTCTATTCCACAAATGGAGAAGTCTTTGAGACACAAATCTATCATTCCAACAAATTCTTTTAATGTCACAGACCAGATTAAGGCCTTACATGTGGGTTGCTTGAGTGGAGTTTGTCTTATGGATATGCAGCAACTCTATCTAGGCTGAGTTTGAGGTGACCTTGTATGCCAGACACAGGTAACCTCTGAGCAGTCTGTGTGAAACTGAGTAGAGGGACGGGGCTTTTAGCCTATTTGTATAGGACAGGTATTTGAGACCCTGGATTTTCCTGGTCAGGAACCTCTGTGGTCTCTCCATCTGCTGCATGTGCTTAGCAAGGTACATGCCGAAGGGGGTATTGTACTCAATAATGGGTCTGATAAGGGAGAAGTACAGGGATGTTATGACCCCTTTGTTTCTGGAGGAAATACCCATATTTATGAGGTGGGCTATGTAGAAAGCCTTCTGTACAATGGAGGCAATGTGGTAGTCAAAGGTGAGGCTGCTATCAACCTGGGTGCCCAAGTCCCTCATGACTGATTGCATCCTTAATACATTGTTATTAATGTGATAATTAGTGGGGATGCCATTTTCCCCAAATGATATAATGATGCATTTCTTGACATTCAGTTTGAGGCCATGCTTCGGGCACCAGTCATTAGTTTGGGTAAAGCCCTCTTGGAGGATGTTCACATCATTAGGGGAATTTAAGACAGCACCCAGCTTGCAGTCATCTGCAAACATGGTCAGCTACAGACCACTGGTTTTGGCTTGCACCTCAGAAAAGTATGTTGCAAATAGTAGAGGTTCCAAGATCGATCCTTGGGTTACACCACTCATTACGGGTCTACTACTAGAGGTGGCTTCCTTTACTTTTACTGATTGGGTTCTATCAGTGAGCGAGTTAACTACCCATCTGGTAACATACAGGTTGATGCCTAGCTGGGAGAGTTTATCTATTATCCCTGAGTGAGGAATAGTGTCAAAGGCTTTGGCTAGGTCAATTTAGGTGGTGTGCACCATCTTCCCCTCATCCATGGCTTTGGTGACTGTTTCAAAGAACTCTACCAATTTTAAACAGGCATGACCTCCCTTTGGCAAAACCAAACTATGTGGGGTCAAGTGTTTGGAGGTTGCCAATGTACTTGTTTGAAATGTCCATGATAATGCATTCCATGGCCTTACAGATCAGACTAATTAGGCTGATGGGCCTATAATTGCCTGGGTCACTGGGCACTCCACCTTTGTGTAGAGGGATGACAGTGGCTGCCCTCCATTCAGCTGGGACAAAGCCAGTGCTCAGGCTTTGGTTGAATAGGGCATCTAATGGAGCTGACAGTTCATGGAGAATACATCCAGGGATGTTATCAGGTCCCATGAAGACTGTATTTTTTGCCTTTGAGAGGGCATTAATGACCTGCTCCCTGGTGATGAGGGGAGTAGGGCAGGTGCTGGGAATGTCCTGATTTTAATGATGAGGGGGCAGGGATGAAGTTTTCACTGAACCTGTCTACCAGCAGGTTAGCTATATCTATGGTGTCTGTGTATGTGGTGTTACTGACCACCAGTTCAGAGCAAATTTGGGTGTTACCTTTGAGATTGCAGACACATGTGAAGAAGGCCTTGTGACTGTTCTTAGTAGATGTGGCCAATTTGGACTCCAAGTTAGCCTTAGGGGATTTCACCAGTGACATTGTTTGCTTGTTCAGACAAAGGAGAGATTGCTTCCAACTTGGCACCTGCTCCTTCTTTGTCTGGACAGCAATATTTTTCATATTATTATAGACTTTGTTTATTGCTGCTGTCTACCAGACAAGTTTACCCTTCCGTGAGGAAGAGGATTTGTTCCTGTCAGGTATTGCTGAGTCCATGCAGCAATGTAGGTGCTCATATAGTTTTTTGGTGTAGGCTTGGACATTAGTGCTAGTTCCAACTGAAGGGATGGTGGTTGAGAAGCTACTTATACCTGCACTGAGGACATTGTAGTCAGCTTTGGAAAAGTATTTTTCATTTGACCCTGAAAAGAGGGGTCAGGGGAGATGGTGACTTAAAAAGTGATTGCTTTATGGTCGGATCTTACTAAGGAGGATGATACTGTAGGGGTGCTACAGTTGCTACTCATGTTGGTTAGGACCAGGTCCAGGATATTTTCACCTCTTATAGGGATGTTGACCCGCTGATCCAATGCATTGGCACTGACAAAGTCGGGGAATCTCTGGGCATTCATGTATGGGCTAGAATAGGTTTTCCACTCTGTGGTTGGGTAGTTAAAGTCACCCAGGATCAGGGTAGGGGGTTGAATCTTGATGGATTCAAGTAAGTCTAGATAGGTGGAGTGGGTGTGCTGAGTTATGGTTTAGGGTCTGTAGCTGGCTATGATTTGAATAGGTGTTTTGTAAACAGTTAACTGCACATGGAGTGCCTCCTATGCATCATACTGTTTGACCAGCCTGGAGGTGTGTAAGTCTTTGATAAATATTGAAACTCTACCTTCTTTGGCTTTGTAGCCCTCCATTTGAGATCTAAAAGTATGGTAGGATGAGTAACCTGTTTGAACCAGGTTTCAGTAACTGCACAAATGTCCACATCCTCCAGGGCAAGGAATGCTTCCAATGAGTGCAGTTTCATGCTAAGACTCTTAGCATTTAGCAGCATGACCTTTAAATTTTGTTTAGACACATTTTTCATGTTGGTAAATTTGTGCCAATGACTTTGCCTAAAAAATGCACTGTGGGGAAGGCAAGCGCCTTTGTCAGAAGCCTGAAGCCCAGGAGAGACAGATGAAAGCCATGTCTGCCAAAGCATCGTGGTCTGTCAGTCATATACTCCCACGTGGTCAGGTATTGGATCCCCTTGGAATGACACCAGAAACTAAGCCAATTGTTAAAGTCAATCATTTTCTGTTTGTATTGAGGCATAATTATGGGTGATTGTAGAATGCTGCTTAAGGCTAGGAACATACCCGCCTGTGAAAAATATTCAGCAAGCTCAATCATGTCTCTCTTCATATAGTCCATAGAGGTATGTCTCAAGTCATTCACACCAACATGGACTATGACAGAGTCATAACAGTAGTTGTTGTTAAGGGATTTGAGTGCTTGCATTATATGGTGGATTCTAGCACCTGACAAGCAACTTACCCTGACTTTCTCCTTGTCTAGCCTGGTGAGGGGCACATCTGTGTGTCTCACGATAGAGTCTCCTATGACTAGTATGTTGGATTTGTGGCTTAGATTTAGAGACTGTGAGACACAGACATGTGTATTATGTGTGATGTCTGGTGCTGTGGGTTGTGATGTGCGTGTGTTTTTTTGCTTCGGAGGTCTCTTTTGTATAGGTATGTTTTGTTGAGAACCCCTGCGTATGTAGGAGTGTGTTATACAGATGTGGGTGGTGTTATAGACGCAGTGTTTGTAGTGTTTGTGCAGACAACCTTCTCAGTGCCAGAAGTACTGGCTTGTGACTGAGACAGCAAGGATTCTAGGTTCTTACTGTGATTGTATCTCTCACATATTGTGTTCCTAGGTAGTAGTAGTAGAGGGTTGTCTGTGTACATAAGGCAGTTGCTACACTGTCTCAGGATGCCCATATCAACCAGACTAGTAGAAGAAACCATAGGAAATTGTGTGTCCACTGTTGTCAGAATCTGTGAAAGAGAGGTCAGAGATAGTAAAGTGGGTGTTATCTGAGGAGAGTACTTATAGATGTGAGTAGGGCTGGATAAAATCAATTCAGTAGCTGCAGCTGAGGGCCTCATTTACACAGGAGTGCTGGTAAGGGAAAAAATGCAACTGAGATACCTCGCAAAGGGTTAAAACAGTGCAGCGGCAGTGCATGACAGGCAAATGAACACAAACTCACTCAAATGTTGGGTTTAAATCCCACAAAAACAAAAGTAAAATAGAACACTGGAATTGACAAATCAACACTTTTCCCTGAGCTCTTAGCTCAACACCCTATGCTAGATGAGTTTCAACCAGTTCACTTACTCCCAATGAGTGCAGGCAGGCCCTGGCCAACACAAGATGGTGTAGCAGGAAACACAGGAATCACACAAATAGATCTAAATACAGCAAAACCTGTAACCAGACTATACTAAAGATATTTAAATTCTGTTTAAGTCAATTTAAGACAAGAGAACAGATACACATTTAAATATAACATTAACAAACAAGAGCAGATTGATTTAAACAAATTAGCTAATTAACCAATAAAAAAGCTCAAAATTGAGCCCTGTTCCAACAGTCTTTAATCAGACAAGTTATAACTGCTCACTCTTGCCACTAGTGTGCAGGGAACCCTCTCCAAAAAGGTGGCCTGGACAAATGCTCAAGTTGTACAAACAGAGCTAGATTTAGCAGGTCTGAATCTAGTCTATGTTACAGCAAACAAGGCACACACATTTCAGAAGGAAACAGTTCAAATAAGCAGAAACAATAAGTCTTCAACCAGCAATTCCCAGCTCAGAAGGGCAGAATCTACTCTCTCCTCCCACAATAGTGCAGACCACTAGCTTTCTTAATGTAAAATAATTGGCCTGAAGCTCAATTGCTTAAACCAGAACTAAGACACTTTTAGAATAACAAACACTAAGCCTTCAATCAACAATTCCAAACTTGGAAGGATGTAAGCTACCTCTCCTGCCAGAAGAGTGTAGACCACAAATATCATTAATGTAAAAAAACTAGCCTGAAGCCCAAGTTCTTAAAGCAAAAGGCTTAGAATAACAGTTACAATGTAATCATGCTATTAACGAGCAGTAATAAATGCAGCAGAATAAATGCAATTGAGTACATTTACAAACAAGCATCAAAAGTAAAATAAAGTAGGATGAAACACAAATACAGTAAAAGCAGATGAATAAAGTACAATATTTATTTATTTGTGTATTTATTTATTTATTTATTTTTAAGGTTAATTGGGAAGGAATGAAACACGATAATTCAAGGCTGAGAAACTAGGAGGGGTGGGCCTTCCCAAATGATCTCTCTCTTTCTCTACACAGGAGAATAAGCTGACGAGATGAGATTGGGAGGAGTGTCCAAAATGAAATGTATAGTAGGGGCTGGCAACTCAAAACCCACCAAATTGAAAGGACACAAGGACTGGGTGGGCAGGAAGGAGGACTAACTCCAACAGAACAGAAAACAAAACAAAGGTAATCTAGTAAAACAAATGTAATACTAGAAAAAGATACAAAATAGAAGTGATCACACCTTAAATAAAGAGCTTCAAATCAAAATTAAATGCAGAGATGAGTGATATTCAGTGCAATGCAGACCACACAAACCCTTCAGCTAACTACAGATATTTCTAAATAAAAAAACAATGCTGTTTCTGAGCTCTCCTCGTTAATTAACTGATACTACTCACAGTTGCAAAGGAATTCTTTGGTAACTTTTTTACCTGACCCTAGCCAAGAACTCTTAAAACTCCAACAGAACAGAAAACTTAAAACAAAACAAATGTAATACTAGAATAATATACAAAATAGAAGTGATTAAACCTTAAACAAAGAGCTTAAAATCAAAATTAAATTCAGAGATGAGTGATATTCATAGCGATGCAGACTACACAAACATTTCAGCTAACCATGTGCTGCCATTGAAGTTTCTGATATAGCTGGGCCTTATTGTTATTTTTCACCTAGGAGGCCATCTTAACCTGAAAGTTGTCTTTGCTTCACCTAATTAGTCATCTTAGTTGCATATTTAGTTTGATGAGAGAGGTTTTATCTTTACGGGAACTACCCTTCCTGATTTTTTGCTATTTTTTCCTTTTGTTGTCTGTTATAATTAATTTGGGATGCCATGGCTTTTTGTTACAAAGGCTAGTTCTGGTCTTACTTCTGGTGTGTATAGCAGCCTCTATGCAGCCATTGGCATGGTTGTACAGAGGTTCTGAGAGCGATTCAGCACAGGTTGCTCTGTTCTCAGGGTTTGGAGGGGCCATTATATTTTGACAAACCATAACTTAATAAAAAGTAATTTGCCTTGGAGCAGTTCCTAACTGCTACTAGTTTTAATAGGATTATACAGTTCATTTTTATTTTGAAGGAGACAGCTTTATGGTTGGACTTTTCAAGGACAAATGAAACATTGTGTTTGGGAAGAGTTCAGCATTCTCCAATATTTATGAGCATAAGACCCAGTATGCTGGAATCTCTAGTGGACATATTCACTATTTAGATAAGTGTGTTTGTATTTATGAAGTACAGGAATCTCTGTGCCTGTAGATTTGAGGCTGTGTAGGAGTCCCAGTCTACAGAGTGTCAATTAAAGTCTCCCATGAATAGGGTTTTAGGTTAGATGGTAAGTGTCTTCAGCAGGACCAAATATGCATTGTGAGCTTCTTGGAACATGGAAGGTGGCTAGAATATGGTGAGCTGCATGTGGAGGTGCTCCAGTGCATGATCCTATGTAAACATCCTAGAGGTATGCTTGTTATTGATGTATATTGAGACACCTCCCCCTTTAGACATTGTCTGTGTAGCTACTGGTCTAAAAGTGTGGTAGGCACTGAAACCTTGCACTGCCAGGGTACTCTCTGCTACTTTGAACCATGTTTCAGTAAATGCACAAATGTATATATTCTGTAGTGTGAGGAGGGCATGGAGGGGAGTGAAGTTTTTTAATTAGTTTCTTAGCATTGCACTGTAAGACCTCAAGGTTCAATTGAGTTGATTTTGCTATGTTGGTAGCTTTGTCAATTTAGCATTGCATGAAAGGCACTGTACGGGTAGATAAAGTTTAAGCCATTATTCAAAAGCCTAGAGGAGAAAGGTGCAGTCCGTCCTTGACAAAGCATGGTCTGTTAACCATGTCTTCCCAATTTATTGGCATGGCATATTTGACATAAAGATTTCTTTCCACAGTTCCCTGATATTTAACTCACATTCAAGCTTATAACATCCTTTTTGTATAATTCCTGTTCACATCCATACCTTTGCATGGCATCCAGAATTTTTTAGAGTCTGGCTTCTCTAAGTAAGTAAGTGACTTACCAGCTAATTCTAGGCAGTATTAGAAAGGGCACAGATTTATTAACAAAATGACACTAATGTTTTTTTTTATTCTAGGATACCCTTTAGTATAGAAATTAATCTTTGTTTGCCACTTATTATTCATATTTTCATATTTTGTTCACATTTTCTTAACTGAGAGATCTACATTTTACTGAGGTGTATGGTGTGTAACACCTATGTGAGAGACAGGACAACAATTGGTTTATATCATGCTATACTGGAAACATTGCTAATTATTTGCTACTAATTATGAAAATAAGCAATATTTCTATATGCATTTAATTTACCTGATTTACCCCTGCGATTCACCTGGGTGGACACCTAGACCTAACTAAATTAATACAGCTCATCCAAGCAATTGTAACAACTCTGCTGCCTCATCCCCTTTTGAAATTGAACCAAAGAAGAATCTAAGGAACTTTTTTGCCCTGATTTACCCCTGTGATTTGCCTGGGTGGACACCTAGACCTAACTAAATTAATACAGCTCATCCAAGCAATTGTAACAACTCTGCTGCCTCATCCCCTTTTGAAACTGAACCAAAGAAGAATCTAAGGAACTTTTTTGCCCTGATTTACCCCTGTGATTTGCCTGGGTGGACACCTAGACCTAACTAAATTAATACAGCTCATCCAAGCAATTGTAACAACTCTGCTGCCTCATCCCCTTTTGAAATTGAACCAAAGAAGAATCTAAGGAACTTTTTTGCCCTAATTTACCCCTGCAATTCACCTGGGTGGACACCTAGACCTAACTAAATTAATACAACTCATCCAAGCAATTGTAACAACTCTGCTGCCTCATCCCCTTTTGAAATTGAACCAAAGAAGAATCTAAGGAAGTATGTGCATCGGCTGCTAAACCTTTAATTACCTTACTGTTTAAGCCTTGCTATCTGTTTTATTACAGTCCCTGCCAGGAAAGCCAGCAGCCTAACCCCCCTTATTTCCAGCTTCTCTGCTCTTCCACCTCTTCCCGTTCCCTCCCTTATATTAGCTCCCCTTCTTCCTTCGGTCCAACTTGGTCCAGAGAATATCCTTGTGGACTAAGGTGTACTTCTGCTTTTGTCCACTAGGTGGCAGCCTCCCCCCCACTAACATAGACCTCACTTTACTCGCTTAAGTATTCTCTCTAAGCTTTAACAATTCTTTTCCTCACTCTATTTCTCCTACACTCTTTAGCCCACTCTATGCTCTAACATTTCTTCTCTCACTCTGTCTCTTAAACTCTCCTAGCCCACTCTTCCCCAACACATCCAGGTCCCCTCTACTTACCTTTCAGCAAACTTACCCCCCTGCACACAATGCTCCACTGATAGGTTCTTGATCCTCTCCAGCCCTCTTTGGCTCTACCCGCTCCATTTGCCCTGCGGGCTCACTCCGCTCCCCTACCCTGCCCCCAATTCTCACCCGCCCCCAGCACCTCTACCTATATTCCCCCCATAACCACACCCACTTCCATCCTAAGAGGAGGATGTTTTTTTAGATTCATCAGTCCATCCGCGCAGGTCGGAAAGGCTTATGAACAAGAGTCCACAAACAAAATATGCCTCGTATCAACTACCAACAAGGAGGGGAATGAATCTTCGTTGATTACAACAAGCAATGTGTTGAATGTGGACTTTAATATTTGTTTTAATTTAGGTTTTAAATTGAGTTGTACTATGACAGGTGCGACTAATAATCAAAGTGAAAGTATGTGTTTTTTAGATGTTGGACAAAGATGTGATGGGTTATTAAAAAATGAGCAAATAACTTTTCAGGATGGGTTAGGTCATAATATCCATGGTAATGAAATTGTTTCAATTGATCATGTGCAACGCCCATTTGACAATGTTACAGGTGTGGTCAATATTAACCATTCCCCGGGTAGGAGAGTGGTTACTTTTGATTATGACTGCAATTTAGGATTTGACAACAGTATGGATGAGAACATCTTGGTGAATGATGGAGTAGAAAGTACCAATGAGGCGTTGGTAGATATGTTTATTGATGAGTTTCATGATACGACACCTGCTTTGAGATATGAAGTTTCAAGAAGTAAGGGTTTTACAATTTATAACTATACTGAGATGGTTATTAGTGAAATACATTTTGAATTGTTTAGTAAAGGAATTAATTTTGTACCGAATTTCAGGTTGGACATTGCTCAAGTTTTAATTAATTTGAAACTTTATACAAGGAAATTGAACCTTCAGTTGTACTTTTTGACTGTTGGACCGGGGGTGGGAGTACCCGATGTTCACAAAGGTTCAACAGGGTTGAAAAGAAAGAGCACGTTTATACCCCCCCCCAATGCAGAGATTAATACTTTTGAACAGTTAGTTGAATATGACTTTAGAAGAATTTGTTCACAAATGTCACACTTGGAGGACAACTTAACTGTAGAGGAGAGAACGGTTTTGCATGATGTTTTAATAACAAACCAGTATAGATGCATGAGGCCTGATAAGGGAGGGGGCATGGTTATCATGAATAGGATAGACTATAGTAGTCACATGATGGAGCTTTTAGGTGATGATGCTACATACATTAGAGTATCAATTAATGAGGTTAACAGAGCATATGCCAAGATTGACTTGTACTTATTGGATGCATTGTACCAGGGGATGAATAATGAGGGTGAATATGAATAATTTATAGTCAAGTTTCCCAAAATGCCTAGGCTTTTTGGAATACCCAAGGTGCACAAGGGAACAGAACATCTAAAATTTAGACCCATAGTATCGGCTAAGGGGTCAAAAACTGAACCATCAGCAGCATTTGTGGACCATTTTTGTAAAAAAGCTCTAAAAGATGCAGTTCATATCTTTAAAGACTCTTGGCACTGTTTGGAGAGGCTCAGGGGAATTCAAAGTATGAACATTAGTATGTTTGGTTTGTTAACTATTGATGTGATTAATCTGTTCTCTGTGATTCCTCATAGAGAGGGATTGGATTTGTTTTACAGTAGCTTATTAGCTAGCCCCAGTTTTGATAGTGAAAGGATTGAGATCTGCTACAATCTTATGGAACTCACCTTGAATAACAATTTTATACAATTTGAGGGAGAATTATATCAACAGCTTACCGGTGTGGCGATGGGCGCTCGTTGTGCCCCTGTATACGCCAACCTAGTGCTGATGGCATGGGAAAGGTTTCATATTTTTGAATCAAGATTTAAAGATAACATTTTGTTATATAGTAGATTCTTAGATGACCTGCTCATTTTATGGAAAGGAGATGAGGAGAGTGTGGTTGATTTTATATCTTACATCAACAGTACCACTAAGTTCCTCAGGTTCACTTACACTTGGAGTTTGACAACTGTAAATTATTTGGACATCACTATATCCAAATTGGAAGAGGGATTAGTTAGTACCATATTTAGAAAACCAAGCTATTCCAATTCTTTGTTACACTACACAAGTTGTCACCTGTTCCATCAGAGGAAAGGAGTGGTTAAGGGCCAGATGGTCCGTATGTCCAGGCTCATCAGTAATGATGAATTGTTTAAAAAAGAAATGTTCATTTTAATAGGGATGTTCCTGGATAGGGGATACCCATTAACATTGCTACTTAGTATCAAGAAAGAAATTTACAAAAAGAGAAAGAGCAAATACATCCCTATTTTGAAAGATAGAGGACACGAGGCAACTTTGGTTAATTTGGGCAATGATATAAATACGCAAAAGGATGGACCGAAGTTTATACTCAAATATAATGAAAATGCACTTGAGCTTAGTACAAGTCTAAGAAACATATGGGAATATTTTCTGAGTAGGGACACCAAAATGATTTTGGGTAAGGTCCCATTTATTGTGTTTGGTAGAGGTAGAAATCTGAAAAATATTCTAGAAAAGGAAAGTGCAGGATATACAAGGTCTCGGATGAGTAAATGTGGTGCTTGCAAGGGATGTAGGTTCATTGCTGAAGGGGCTTATATTTGTGTGACAGGCTACAAGCGTACAATTGCATGTCCTGGGGTGTATAGTTGTAACACCAAGAATTGTGTATATATTGCTTCATGTATGTCATGTGAAGCTTTTTATGTTGGCATGACTACACAATGTTTAAAAGAAAGAATTGGGGAACATAATAGCTCTATTAAGAGGAAGGATGAGTATAATGCACTTTATTTGCATACCAAGGCATGTGTCAACTTTAATAAATTTTTATTTTTCATTGTTGATAGGGTTAAATCAAACATGAAATGTGATAGTAAAAACAGGGTTGCAATGCTTGAAATGGAGTGGCAGGCAAGGTTAAATGCCACGAGGTACCCAGGTCTCAATGAGTACATTTCATTAAAACCTCAATTGAAATATAGAGCTAGTATGATTTAACTTCATTACTATATAGTTATATATGAATTGAAGATGTCAGTTATTTATATGTTACCTATTTTTTAGGTGAATGAGTTAGTTATGATGTGAAAATTGTTTCTTCTAACAATGTTACTAACTATATGCTTATTGTATTACTAGCAGAAAAGATTTTATTGTATATTGTAAGGGCATCACTTTATATTGTTATTTAACAGTTTATATGTTGTGCATTTTTGTTTTAATAATTTGTGTGGTTTATTGACAAGATGCAATTTTAGCTATAAGATATAAGATATAAGTTAGGTATGGTTAATAATTATAGATAAGAATGTTTTTGCTCATTGTTTGTAACCAGTTTAATACTTAACATTTTTTGGTATCATAATGTTATTGAGTCCAATTATTTAATTTAGTTAATTAATTTTGTCTATTTATTTAGTTAATTAATCAATTATGCTACTTTAGTTTGGTAGGGTAGTGGGTATTTATAGGCTGTTCTTATACTTGTGATTTATGACTCTGAAGAAACCAGGTTGCTGGTGAAAGCGCTCAGTCTATGTGTTTGTTTGGAATAAATTTTACAACTTCAATGTTCCTGTGCTGGTGCCTTTTCTCACTTACACAGTGGTTGAGGATTTTAGGCTACACTTCCATCCTACTCCAATCAATCACATATTCTCTAAAAATAACCACTCCCTTATTTCCCGCCCATTAACTTCCAAGACTATCCCTCCTAGCCAATAGGATTCTTCTTTACCCTCAACTCCCACTCCCTAACCACTCCCTCTCCACTCCTAAACACAACTCTCCACTCTTATACTATTAATTCAGTCCTTAGCAGCCCCTATATACATATATCTCCCTTAGAACCACATTTACTTCATCAACAATATTTCAACTTTACATACTCCCCATTTCATTATGCTTTCAAAAACCTCATTCATCTCCTTTTTACTTCTAATAATTCTTAATTTATCCTACCTTTACTACCTCACCCAACCCCTTAACTCGTACCACTCACAATCCCTCCATGTTACCAACCACTTAAACTCCCCCTACCATATTCACACACTCCTATTTCTCCACATCTATATCCTATAAATGACCTCCTGCTTTTCCCATACAAACTTATCACCTCTCAAAAACATTTTACCCCCATAGCAACTAGCAAATGCTTTAGATTCACAACAGAACCCAATCTTCTTACTAAACTGTCTAACTACCTTACTAATCCATTCTTACATCTAATCTCCAGTCTATTATCAGGTGACATCCATCCCAACCCAGGCCCCTCCACATCTTCTACTACAGACAAGTCCATACTATTTACTTCTATTAATGCCCAAAGTATAGTCAACAAAGTCCCAAACCTCCATGCTTGGCTCATACATAATAATCCTGACATCCTAACCATCTCTGAAACATGGTTAAAACCCCATATAAAAGACTCTGAAATTATTCCTCCAAACTATTCTATCATAAGTAAAGATAGGTCCCATAAAAAAGGGGGTGGAGTAGCTCTCCTATACGCATCCTCATTATCAGTTTCCCCCTATAACAAACCTATTCCACACTTTAAAAATGCTGAACTACTCCTCACCTTACTCCAAGTTAACCTACATAAACACATATGTATAGCCTCAATCTACATTCCCCCAGGGGAAAATATTTCTACACTTGAAGATATCCTCTCCTGGCTCTCCAACAATATTAACAATGAAACTATAATCTTAGGAGATATGAATATTAACTGGGCCTCCATTCAGTCTCATAAACACCACCATAATATCAACCTCTACAATTTTTAACAGCTAATCAACACTGTGACATACCCCTCAAAAAACATTTCTAGTGGCAGTATTCTAGATTGGATTCTAGTCTCTCATCCCCATTATTTCTCTGACAGTGGCACTCTTCCTGATCCTCACAGTGACCATATACCCATCTTCCCTCATTGATTCCCATCACTCCTGCATCACACCCATAATTATATTACTATCCGTAACCAAAAAAACTTTAACCCAACAACCTTTTCAAACTCTCTCTAAAAGCAATTAACTGGAATTGTCTAAAAACATTATCTCTAGATAACACAGTTTCCCATTTCAACTCCATATTCCTAAAACTACTTGATTCCCAGGCACCCTTAAGGACTAAAAGAATAAAAATTAAAATAGCCCCTTGGCTAACCAAAAGCACACTAGCATCTATGCGACACAGATATAAAGTCTGGGCACACTGCCAGAAAAACAAATCCCCCCTAGTCCATAATGAATATAAAATACTTCGAAATAAGGTAAAAAAGCTCATAATCTCCGATCGAAAAAATTACTTTTCCACACTCCAAAACAATAATAAATGAAACCCTCAGAAATTCTGGAAAGGTATCTCTACTCTTCTTAACCCCAGCAAACCAGATACCCCTACCCCAGACCCAAACACTCTTGATCTAGATTTGGCTACCCAATTTAACTCTTTTTTCATTGATTCTATTTCCAAATTAAGATCATCTTTCTCTAACACCACTACATACCCCAATACTCCCCCACCCTCCCCCACCTGCACTCTACCCTGCACTGCTACTACATCCTCACTCCCATCTACTAACTCTCGTCCCTCCTCTCCTTCTCCTACTCCATCTACTTCATCATCTTCTTCTGCCCCTAATTCCCCCTCTTCACACTCTCCTTTTTTCTCATTAAAACCTATACCCACTTCTACTATAAAGAAACTCCTTCTAAAACTGAAGCCATGCACTAATGCTCCTGATAATATCCCTTCTTACTTTCTTAGCTAAGCTGCTGAAGCAATCGCCTACCCCATTAGCATTTTAATCAACCGTTCTATCCAAGAATGTATAGTACCTCAAATTTGGAAAAAGGCCTTTATCATACCTTTACATAAAGGTGGCAACAACAACAATGTTACTAATTTCCACCCCATCGCTATTCTGTCTCCCATCTCTAAACTCCTAGAAAAATGCATCCAACTACAACTCCTTCCACATCTCTTAGATAATCACCTACTAACTCCCACTCAACACGGATTCAGACCAAATCATAGCACTATGACCGCCCTCCTCTCCCTCCTTGAAATTGTAAATAAAGCCCGAGACTCTGGCCAAATTGTTTCTACCCTACTACTCGACCTCTCCAAGGCCTTTGACACTATCTCCCACAGCCTGCTATTAACTAATCTCTCAAAACTTAACTTTATTTATTTATTTATTTATCATTTGTTGACCGGGAAAGTCCGACTAGGTTCCACAGAGCCTGTTTTCAGCGGAGGCCCGGGGAGAAATGCTCCAGATGCATGTCTTTGGAATGTGGGAGGAAACCGGAGTACCCGGAGGAAACCCACGAACACAGGAGAACATGCAAACTCCACACAGAAGGCACCCCAGCCGGAGAACCTCTTGCTGTGAGGCGACAACGTTAACCGCTGCACCACTGTGCCGCCCAGAACTTATTATGATAGATGATGATAGAACTTATCTCCATCCTCTCTGAACTGGTTTTCCAGCTACCTATCTAACAGATATCAAGCAGTCAAATGGAAAAAGGCTACCTCCTCATTTCTAAATGCCACTACTGGGGTACCCCAGGGCTCTATACTGGGTCCCCTTCTCTTTAATATATTTATAAATGATTTCCGCAACTCTATCCCATTCTCAGATATCATCCAATACGCTGATGATTCTACTATTATTTGCTCTGCCACTTCTATCCCCTCACTCCTAAAACTGAGTCAAGATGCCTTTACAACCACTGAGCAATGGATGAAAACAAATCACCTAGCACTCAATGCCTCTAAAACTAAATTAATGTTATTTACCCCCTCTATGGCAACGTCTTTCGATATAAACACATTCTCCATCACTAGTCAAAATAATGTACTTCTGGAAATGGTGTCAGAGACCAAGTTACTTGGAGTCCAAATTGATAGCCAGCTCAAATTCAACTCTCACCTACAGCTAAATATCAAAAAAAAAAAAACATCAAAAAATAGGTATGCTTTACCAACAATATCATTACCTCACACCTGCTACCAAAATCACCCTCTCTACTTCATTTCTCATCCCCTCTTTTTTCTACAGAGCTCCACTCCTAACTAATCTACAGTCCTCTCTAAAAACACAACTTTCCTCTTGCTACAACAAAATTGCCAAGTTCGCTACCAACTACAAGTCCTCCACCCACCACTGTTCCTCTCTCCAAAGACTAAAATGGCTAGAGCTACCCAGTTATCTCGCATATATTCAACTAAATCTTGCACATAAGCTTATTTTCAACCCTTCTCTCTGTCCCTCCCTTTCATCAGCTTTTAAAATGCACCTTCCTGATAGAGTATTAAGGTCCAACAATCAAACTCTGTTAGAAGTATATAAACCAACTCGTCCCCCAGGAAAAAATTGTCTGTCTTATGGCCTTGCACACCTTTGGAACTCCCTACCACCTTCCATTCACACCACCCACAACCATTTTATTTTTAAAAGATCTCTTCATTCACATCTTGTATCCCAGTGGGAATGCTCTTGCTCCCACCCCACATAACTTACTCTTGCAAATTCCATCTTCCTTCCTTCCTCTGCAACTCTCCTTGTTATTCACCCCTAACTCTTACATATTACTATTCCTATGTTAATTGGAAATAATGCTCTAAGCCACACCTCTTAAGTGTTTGCTTCAGAATATGTTATTATTTCTCAATATTTTCATGCTAAATTTCCTTTTAGTCTGTATTATCTATCAAATTCATCACTAGTCTGTATTCATTCTAGTTTTGATGTATTTACTTGCAAATTATTTTTCTCTATCTTTAACCTTTGTATAAGAGTATAATTTGTGCAACTATTAAGAACAACCTATTGTAACCTATTTAGTTTTGGAGCTTTTCTCCCCAGCACTCCATTGAAAACGGGTTCATTTGGCCCAATGGACTATCCTGGTAAACCAACTGCAAATAAATAAAAAAATAAATAAAAAAAATAAATAAATAATACTTCAAAAATGAAATGACTTAAAAACTAAACAGTTGCATGACATCAGCCCCCGGATTCAGGACTTAAACAAAAAAGAAATACAGGAAATGGTGTATATGTAAGCAAGAGGGTGTGTCCGAGACTGTATAGCCTTGTTTACCTTACCTAAATGGGTGTGCATGGCATGCACTGGGATTTAAATGACAAAAATAAAAAAAATACAGGAAATGGCAAGTGGAACAAGAAAAATGGCAAATAGCAGAATAGAGGCACTCAAATGCAAGCAATGGAGCTGGCAGGTGGAATGTATCATATTCAGCCAATCACACAGGCAGCATCTGCAGCACAACACTATAAACTATACAAACACCTTTCAGTTTGGATTTTTCCACAAACACTACACCACCGGTGCATACAGATGGGGAGATTTTACCTGCCAAAACTAACAAAATGTTAGAGGCTGCTGTTGCTGCTCATACATCACTATGTGCAAGAGGCTGAGGGTGGTGAAGAGGACAGTGCTGACAACCATCCCATACTTATGAGGAGTAGGAGAGCAGTGTTCAGGCCCAAGGTAACCTACCAGGGGCTACATGATCTGGAGATAGTATAGCTACAGGTTGGACACGGATATAGTGCAGCAAATTGTGGAGCTGTGCCATCCTCACCTCACATCCAGAACAAACAGAGGGCAACCCATCCCAATGGATACCAAGGTATGTGTAGGTCTAAGAATACTAGCTACAGGTACTTTCCAAAGACCAACTGCAGATACCATGGGGGTCTCACAGGCATCTGCATCCAGGATACTCCACCAGTTCCTGGATGCCATGCAGCCACATGCCAAGGAGCACATTAAATTTGCCAGCACCCAAGAGGAGCTGACTGGCAATATGTGTCTCTTCCACTGTGTAGCAGACTACCCGGAGGTACTACGTGCCATAGACTGCATGCACATCCACATCAAAGCACCACCTAGTGCCCGGGGTACGGTCTACATAATCCACAAAGGGGTCCACTCCATCAACTGCCAGGTCATGTGTGATGCCCATGGCATTATCATGAATCTGTGTGTGTGCTGGTTGCCCTGGAAGCTATCATGACTCCCACATCTGGCATTCCTCACAGCTGTATCAGTAGTGTGCCAGGGGGAACATCCCATATGGCCAATTAGTGGGGGATCCTGGCTACGCATTGGAGCTGTGGATGATGACACCCATCAGAAATGCACCCACACCCACATAAGAATGCTATAATGAGGAACACGCACAAACCAGGCTCATTATAGAACATGTGTTTGGGATACTCAAGTCATGGTTCCATTGACTTGACATATCCGGTGGAGCCTTGCAGTACTCTCCAGCCACATGAGCACACATGGTCATAGTAGGTGTCATACTACACAATATGATCCTGTGGAAACAGCTGCAGCAGGAACAAAATGGGGAAGGGCCACACAACCCCCACCATTGCCAAGACCTCCGCAGGCAAAGAGAGACATGGAAGAGGAACATCCTGAGCCTGGCCTTGTAGGAGATGGAGGCATGCCCAGTATGCCCTGGCCTTGGCAAAGAGGCAATGCATAGCACATACACTGATATTGTAGGGCCTCAGGGACTGATCTGTCTCTCTCTCTCTCTCTCTCTCTCTCTCTCGGACACACAGTATAATGGATGCCAAACATCACTCCATCTGTACCTGACTATGTATAGGCAGTGTATTGTGTGCATGCAACATAGTCAGCCCTCAGGCATCACCCTCACAACAGCTGCAGGCACAAGGTAAGCCAGTCTCTGTAACAAATTAAAATAATGGGGTAGAATTTTCTGGTATATTTATGGTATTGATCAAGCATGTAAAGGAATGAGGTGGCTAACTGGGATAGCAGCAGACAACTGACAGCTCTGTGGGACAGCAGGATGTGTATCCCCAGTGCTGCCCTACCCACACCATGCAGTCCCACCCTAGTTGACAAATACCACTGCAGTATATGAGGTGTGCCAAATAAATGGGGGGGGTCATAGGCACATGCATGGATGTCAAAGAGGGGTTCCCATACTCACCACCAAGCCCACACAGCAGATCAGCTATAGAAAACCATACAGAAATGCCTGGCAAAGGCCCCTACATGGCAACATACATGAAATCCCCACCCGCAGAGTTTTACACAGTGATATCACTTTATTGATGTCACTTTAACGGGCGACAGCAACACAGACATTCCGGCAGGGCAAATTCCTCGCTTTCCGCCTTCTGGCGTGAACTCTTCATCCGAGGTAGAGGTTATACCTCGGTTGGAAGCAAGAAACAACGGCTTGGCTGGCCACTTAGTTAATGCTGATAGAAGCACCAACAACAGGAGTGCTGATGGCAATTTACCTCCACGTATCACTAACGGCTCATTGACCGGTATGCAAGAAGTAAACGGGGATACCGATTCGCTTATTGGGATGCCCTCCTTAGCCGAATGGGCGAATAACTCTGCAGCTCTTGAGTTCAGTAGTTCTTCAAGATTGGGCTTACCGGCGACGGACTCCTCAGATCAAGGTAATATTAATGATAGTATTACAAAGAACTTAAAAGCACTTGACAACATCATGTTAAAAATTAAAAAACTACAACTGGAAGTCTCGTACTTCCAGCAGTGCTTGAAAGAAGGGGTTGTACCTAAGGGGCTTCGAAGTACTTTTACCCCTACTGGCTTGTTTACTGATTCTGCATTTCTTGCAGAATTAAAGGCCTTATTCAACAAACAAGGCGCTGATTTACTAGATTTAATGATCAAAAATTACACCAAGCACATTTCTGTGTTACTGGATGAAGCTTCTAAGCTTGATAATAGTATTAAATCTGATATTAACTTTTACAGATACAAATATGACTACCACCGGTCATTTACTAGCATTGATTCAATGCTAGTTAAATTGAAAGCAAACAAAGTCAAGAAACTTGAGAGGGACAGACACGCGTACCAAAATAAATCTGCTTTTCCCAACCTGATCAGAAAGCTTAACAGATTGGGTATTCATGAGGAATCTGAATCAACTAGTTTCCACAACTCTAATGAGGATGAGGAAGCACAAACTGTTACTCAAGTTACCTCTGAAAGCGATCAGGGTAACTCTTCGGGTGTGCAGGGCCCTCGGAGAAGCAATAGGATTAAATCGTTTAATAACAACAAAAACAAGAACAGTAACCAAAAGCCTTTTTTAGGGAAGAGCAACCGTTTTCAGAGGAACAAGAACAGGAATTAAACCTTCCACTGATAGAAGCTGATACTCCTCAACAAGCTGGCACAACGGGCGATGTGGGGTGCCCGACAGTTCATTCAAACAAAAAAGGTGACTTTTTTATCTATAACTTCTCTGAAGTCATTATTGATCAAGAATTAATAGAACTACTAGCTAAAGGTTTGAATTTCGTACCTGACCACTCTTTCAGATTAGCCAAAATACTCATGGACTTAAAGCTCTTTGTGCGTAAACTCAACCTGAACATCTTTTTCAACAATGATTTGCCTGGCACTGCTCTTGGTTTGAAGTTACCAAGTACCTTCAATCCTCCCTTACATTCTGGCCTACTCTCATTTGAAAAAGCTTGTGAATTGGATTTTAGGCAACTACACACCTCAAGGGGAATTGATAGAATCTGTAAGAACACCTCCCCAGATCAATTCCTGGCATTAAACAAAATTAGTAATTCAGCAGTAAGGGTGATTAAGCCAGACAAGGGTGGTGATCTAGTCATTTTTGACAAAGGTGAATACAGCAGACGTATGTCATTAGTACTAGACACATCTGCCTACGCTAGCTCTTCCTTAAATGAATTAACTGGTAGTTACAACAGGATCAAAGGATATTTTAGGGATCTCTACCTAGAGGGTAGAATAAACACAGACACGTACAACTTTATTGACATTTCATACCCGAGGGTACCTGTTATGTTTGGGATCCCTAAAATGCACAAAAGCCTCACTGATCCTCCAATGAGAGCTTTAATAGATGGCAGAAGTTCGATCACCCATCCGTGTGCACGCCTTATTGAAAATGTCATTAGTAAATACCTAAAGAATATCCCCCAAATCTGTAAAGATTCTTGGTCCTTCCTTAGCTTGATTAATGACATCCACTTTGACTCTAGTTACAATTTTTTAACCATCGATGTGGTTGACTTGTACACATCAATACCACACGATGTGGCTATCGAATGGATCGAACTCATGCTGAGGGATTGTGGAGCTTCCAACAATGACATTTACTTGGTGACAGTAGTACTAGATATTGTGCTGTCTTCTAACTTTTTTATGTTTGACGGGCAATACTATCTGCAAAAGAAAGGTATAGCAATGGGTTCCCCATGTGGCAGCAGTGTTGCTAACATGTTCGTGGACTATTGGGAGAAGAACTTCCTATTTAATTACACACCATTTGTCCAAAGATCAAGGATTTATACTCGGTTTCTTGATGATGTGTTTGTGTTATTTCAAGGTAGTGAGGTTGATGCCTCAAACCTATTAACACACATGAACTCCACTACTGAGTTTTTGAAATTCACCCATCATTTTTCAACATCTAACATCGATTACCTGGATGTGGAACTATTTAAGGACATTAACAACAACAGATTCTGCTCAACCATCCACAGGAAGGCAACATACTGCAACTCTTTTTTACATTTTACCAGTTGCCACCCTTGGAGACAGAAGAGATCTATCATCAAAGGGCAACTGGTAAGGGCTGCTCGTATGTGTAGCACCTCTGATGCTTTTGAGCAGGAATGTTCATTACTTGTGGAGATGTTTGGAAGCCGGGGTTACCCTGAGGATCTTATTTTTGATCTGATTGGCGAAGTGTCATCAAAACGAAGAGAAGGTTTTTATTTACCATTACTTCTACCTAAAGAACACGATGGATTAGAGGAGAATGTTGTACAGCCAAGAGGGAATTCACCCTTAGTCGAGGCTAACAACTTGGAGGCCCTTGTGACCTGCAGTAAATCTAATTTTGCTACAGCTTTTGTTTCTCCATTTAGTTTACACTCAGGTCTCTTATGTTCCATCATACGCAAGAACTGGTACTTCATCATCAATGCCGGCTTGCATGGCAAGTTGGGTAACACCCCGTTATTCACGTTTAAAAGAGACTACAATCTCAAAGACTTGTTACAGAGAAACAGTTCAACAGACCTCCTGACTAGGCATAAAGGTACCTTTATCTGTGGGTGCTGCAAATGGTGTACACACCTATGGGTAGGTAATTCCTTTAGTATTGGTAAAAGGAAGTTTACTATCAATCACAAAATTAATTGCAACACCAAATCCATTGTGTACGTAGCCTTCTGTGAATGCTGCAATGCATTTTATGTTGGTAAGACGGACCGCCGTTTCAGGGACCGTATTTACCAACACTTATATGCCATCAGGAATCAGAGGAGTGACAATGCCCTTTCAAAACATATACTGGATAACTGCGGCCACAGTTTCAAATTTATGGGTATTGATCAAGTACTATGTGATAAAAGGGGGGGCCCTCAGGCACTACTATTAGAGACCCGTGAGTTAGAGTGGCAATTACAACTAGATGCCTTCTCCTACCCGGGTCTCAATGATAACTGTAATATAGCCTGCATTTTAAAATACAGGAGCTACTTAAGGTAGGGGGTCTTGGTAACTAGTACCCACACCACCAAGGGGTTTGTATATATATTCTTTATACACTCTTTACACACATACTTCTATCATTGTTTATTTTCTACTAAGTACTTTATTTTCTACTAAGCACCTCACACCCTACTGATTGTCACTACGCCATGGAGGTTTCTTCATGACTTGGAATTATTTCCATACAGACTCACCATCTACACTGTTAGAAAATAAACTAGGATGCAATTTTTTAATGACATCCACAATAGGGTTAACTGTTAATCAAGTTATGTTCAGACTGGTCAGGCAGCCTTATTTACTAAGTAGTGTCTATTATACACCTACTGCATTATCATTGTATTTCATTCTCATTTTTATTTACATGGAATGAGTCCATTTTGTTTTTTTATAAAATTCTTTTTAACAGAATTCCTTTTAATAGGATTCTTTTTAACAGAAATTTTTTTAACAGAATAGCTTAAATGATTAACTTTTGCACTTATGATATACTCTTGAAGTGCTACGATCAATTTTGTACATGGTTATGTTTCAATTTTCCGCTCACTGATTAAGAATGTACTTTTTCTTTAAATCTTAAATGCCTTAACTAATTACCTGATTGAAGACAGGTTTTAAAGATGTGAGCTTGTGGTTGTTGGTATGCTGAAGAAGCTTCTGTCTAACAGAAGCGAAAACGTGTTTTATCTTTTGTAAATAAACTACGTTACATCGCTTGGAAACCTTGGCTTGTCTGAACACCTTCTTTGTTTTATTGCAGTTTCTGTGGATTTTACAAGTACAGTGATATCACAGTAGGTCTGGCAGTGGAAGTATGGCTTTGAAAGGTATGAAGTCTGAAACTACAAATGCCTATGCCAGAACAATCTGAACTGTGGTTGATACTGTTATGCCTGTAGCCTGAAACATAGGGCACACCACTATGCTACATGGCACCAAAATGTTAAGCAAATATCAGCACAGTTTGTGCATATGTGTATCGTGTACAGTCATGTTACCCCCCCCCCCCCCATAGTCCCATAGAAATGCAGTAACATGTTCCTAGACTTAAGCAGCATCAAGCTGTCACCCAGAGTGATGGCACAATAGTAACAGAAAGGAATTGTCAGTAACACCCACAGTCAACTTACTGGGGCCATCGCAGTGGTGTCTCCTGCCAGTAGCCTGGGAACATATGATCATCAGAATGCACAGCCTACAGGCCTTTGGAAAATGCCTATGCCTCACCTACAGTGCCCTTTAGGGAGTGTCATGGGGTCCACGGTACCAACATAACACAGTCCACAGAATGCAAAGAAAGGTCATGCTGGCAATTACTAGGAGCAAACTTGCCAGCCTCAGGGAGCCAGAAATCAGGACAAAGCCATGAATAATGGAGTGATGAAGGTCCAAAGAGAAGGACACCTGTGAAATACTGCTCTAATAATGTTAAAAAGTTGATGGAATGAATTGTAGTAGCATGGAATGTCTGATAGGTGCGAAGTCAGAAACTGCAATGTCAACTACCTGTAATATCTGACTTCAACCCTGAGTGACTTGCAAAACACTTTTGCTGGAAAACCAGACTTGTATGGGTAACAAACAAGATATATGAGTCATGGATGTGGACATCCTGTGATACTCCATACAGTCAACCGGCAGGTGCACTCACTGCAGGCAGGTCCAACCCTGGAAGATGGTGACATGGCTGCACCCACAGAACCCTGGGTCACAGCCATGGGGAGTAACACTCCTCCCTGATCACTCATCCTGTTCAACATCCTGACCCCAACATGTGACCATCCAAGCAAAATGAGGTGGGCCATACATATTTGTGTGACAAAAACACATCTCTAGGCTGGTCAAATAGTCTGACACACACAAAACCCACCAGGTGCAGTCAGCCATTGAGGAAAGCTCAGTGCAAACTACTGGTAGCTATAGGCAAACATATCTGCCCAGGACACACACCCCAACATATCCTATTCCCTACAACTCTATCTGGAGTCTGCCTGTCACCCTGTTCCTGTCTGACTTATATTACCCAATTGTGGACTACAAATCAGACCAGGCCAGAACATAAATGCACAGAGATTCCACCATTGTAATATATCACCAAGGTGTTGGACCATTTCCACAGCACCAGCAGTCAATTGCTTGTAGCACACCCTTCAACAAGCTGGATAGTGCAAGAATGGGTAGCATTTGGCCCATATACCTTGTGTGTGCATCATCCATCCTGTATTCCTCTGGTAAATCACTGTGATAATCTTAGGAGTTATGTCACCAGGTACTGAAACAGGACATTATAGTGTCAAATGGCATATATGACAGATGTCTGCTAAAACCATCCCTGTAACCCTTGAAACCAATACATTACTGAGAGAAAATGTCACAATCATAGTATGGCCAGTTGTCCCCGCATTTTGATAGGCTATCTCTAGATATCCTGCTCCAACAGGTTGACAGGTATGGCTGTAGCACAAAATAAACAGGACTGGAGTACAGCATTTCCAGGAATAAAGTCCTGCATATACTATAGAAGGACATACTGGACATGCTCATACACTTAGATAAATGCCAGTAGGATCTAGAAATGAACAGGCCTTCCCCATGAGTGCACTTTTCATTGCCCTACCTTAGCAGTCCTGAAGATGTCTCTCACCATAAAAGTCACTTTTGTTAGGCCCAGCCCCATAAGCTCTGTGGTGTGCTCACAACTAAAAGCTTTTTGGTCCATTCCAACCCAGTACACTTCAGTCATCTTAGAACTGCCTTCCATCAGAGCACAGTCCCATAAGTTATGTGGCATGTGCCATAGCTGCATAATAAAACAGAACAAATAACTAGTTAGGTAGGAGGTCTAATCTCAGTCTTGCAAATATAAAAGTGTGTGTGTGTCTGTGACAGTTGTGTGTGCAAGACTGATGGAGCTGTGTGTTTGCTTGTTTACAGGTGAAACAGTTTTATATCATTCCCACCCATGATACTTCACAGTGTCCCACCTTATCAGTCCTGATGATGCCAGTACCTTATCAGCAGCCTTGGCCAGCTGTCAGAAACAATATCAGCTGTTAGCCCTGTAAGCTCAGTATTGCAAGTGATAAATGCTTAACACTATAGTACAAATGACTAGTTTGGCAGAGGCTTTACTCTTGTGTCCAGCAAAAGTGTGTGCAGGCATGTATGTTTGTAAGGAGAAGTATTTTGATATGTTTCCCACCTACTGCCCTACTTTATCAGTCCTGCAGATGTCATTACCCATATCAGCACCTTTGGCCAACTCTCATCCCAGTAAACTCTGTAGAGTGCGCGGTAAGTGTGTAAAACTATGGTATAAATCATTAGTTAGGTAATGGTTCTACTCTTCTATCTGGCAAATGTGTGTATGTGTGTCTGTAGGACAAAGTATTTTGATAGTTTAAACACTCACTGCACTACTATATCAGGCCTGCTGATTTCATTCCCTTTATAGGTTCACAAGTGTGTAGTAGGTAATGGCTCAAGAGCCTTAACAACCCTAGCACATAGAAGAGCCCTGCCATTGTGCCACCCGATGTTACATCCCAGTGCCTGTATCACGTATAGCCACTGCAGTGATCCTTGGGTTGAACTGTCTATTACCCATCCACTCATCAAGATTTCTTTGGAAGAGGCTCAGCTAGGTGCTTTGCCTGACATGTATGGGAAGTGTATTCCAGGGCATGTGCAGTCTCTTGGTGAGGGACCTGTCCCACCAGCATGTTGTGGGGATTGCGGTACTGAGGTAGAGGTCTCTACAGTGTGTGGTGTGAATGGATTTATATGTAGCATTTCTAAATCAGTTGGGTCAGACATGGCTTTGTAAGTCAAGCTCATATAGCTGCTAATTAGGTCATATGACGCAAAGAATATCTTGTGTCTGCTGAGTCTGTCTGTGTAGGATGTGTGTTCAATGCCTAGGAACCCCTTTGTAAGGTGCTTCTGTGGCTTCCCTAGCTGTAGCAGGTATCTAGTGAGGTACATGGCAAATGGGCCATAATACTTGGGGAGTGGTTTAATGAGGGAATAGTAGACAGAGATCATTACCTCTGTCTTCCTGGATGCAAAACCCTTGGTAATGCAATGTGCCATATAGAAGGACATCCTGACCACATTGACAATGTGGTGCTTGAAGGAGAAGTTGCTGTCAACCTGTCCCCAGAATCTTATAATGCCTACAGTGTTCATTGGGCTCCCATTGATGTGGAACTTACTGGGAACTTAGTGTTTTACAAAAGGGGATGATGATGCATATTGTGGTGTTAAGCTTCTGGCCATGGTTTCCAAACCACTCATTGGTCTCAGGAAGGCCTTTCTGTAGGATGTCTGCCTCACTTGTGGAGTTCATGATACCTCCCAGCTTGTAGTTCTCTGTGAACTTGGTCAGCCAGAGTTCCTCTGTGTTGGGCTGGACTCCTGAGAAGTAGATGCTGGCCTGGAGACTATCCAGGACTGATCCCTGTGGGACCCCACTCGTGACTGCTGGCCAGTTGGACACGGAGTTTGCCACTGTCACACTGTGTGTTCTATGAACCACTTTGCAAACCACCGACTGATATAGGGGTTAATGCCTAGTTTTTTGGGTTTACCAATAATCCTTGACTGAGGAATGGTATCAGAAGCCTTGGCCAGATTGAGGTAGGCTGTATGCAGTACCTTACTGTCATACACAACCTTGGTGACTAACTCAAAAACATCAATCAAGTTGAGCAGGCATGATGTGCCATTCACAAAGCCAAACTGTGCGATGTCCAGAGTTAGGAGATCACCCATATCTTGGTCAATCAGGTCTCTGATGAAGCGACGATACCTGTACATAGTAGACTTTTCAGGCTAAGGGCCCAATAATCTCCAGTGTCTGTAGATGCTACACCTTTATGGAGAGGGATGACTAAAGCAGTGTGCCACTTTGGAAGGACAAAGCCTGAGGTGAGGCTGCAACTGACCAGGACACACAGATGTGGAGCCAGGTCCCTTGTATGTCATGTAGAACACACCCACAGATATGTTGGGTTCCCATGGAAGCTGTATCCTTGCCTGTGGACAATACAGGTCTAACCTAGCCTGCAATAATGCTGGGTGACTGACATTCATCTGCCATTGTGATTGTCCCCTTGGGGGTAGAGAGGGGTAAAGCTGGTATTAACTGTGTTGGTAAGACTTATTGTATCAGAATAGGAATCAGCATTGTGCAGTAACTCACACCACTTGTGGTTATTGCTGTGCATGTCATTGATATAACTATCAAAGGCTTTTGTGATTGTTGTCAGTGTCTACTGCAAATCTGCCTTCATAGCTGCCTGTAGGTGATTCCTTGAGGGATCCCAAGTTGTGTTTGAGGCTAATAAGGGGGTTCACCAGTCATAGGACACCACCATCTTCTGCAACAGTGTCCTCTTTCTGTTGTACACTTTAGTAATGGCAGGGGACCATCACAATGGCTTCCAGTGTTTGGGGGACACTGTCTGTGTTCTGTTGGTGATGGCTAGTACCATGCATCCATGTACATCTTTGTGCAGTGCATATGTGTATGATGTGACAGTCACACAGCTATTTTCTATTGGCATGGGTACACTGAAGTCATCCACCCCTGTTTTTATGACTGCATTGTCAGCATTGGAGAGATTTTGCAAGGTGGTAACCTTTGTGGGTGGTGTGGGTATGGTCTGAAGAAGTGATTTTATCATGAAAGTGCTCACCTGTGTTTGAATAAAAGTCTATTTGGATTTTACACTGCTCTTTGCCATCTGCTTTTTATTGGTTTGCTGTGGTGCTGTGTTCTACTTTTTTGTTCATACTAATTGGTTTGTGATTGAGCACAGCTTTACAGTCAGCAGGACTTGTTTTACCATATTGCTGTAACATACTTGAGTCATTCAATAGCACAGTAGCCTTTGCACTGACAGGCATCCCCTGGAGGATGTCCAACAGTCATATGGCAGGAAGTGAGGGGGAAAGACTAGGAGGGTGGTATTGAGGGTAAGAATCATTAATGTTGGTAATATGAGTGGCATGGGGACCAGGCTAGCTGATATGATGGCTAGGGGATGGTTGACATGTTGTGTGTGTGCAAGAGACCACATGGAAGGGGATTATGGGTGGGTGTATGATAGGCAAGCCACAATTGTGCTTTCAAGGTGTGAACTGGAGGTGGAAGGGGGTAGGTCTTCTGTTGAAGGAACGTTATGCCAAGAGTGTTTTTGGAGGATGACATAAGTGTCTGATAGAGTGATGTTTCTGAAGCCATAAGCCGATGGTGTAATGATGACTGTTGTTTGTGCATATGCTATGCAAGCTGGTTGTGTGATGGATGAGAAAGAGAAATGCAATATCAGTTGGATGATGTGGTGATGATTGTACCCATGGGTGAATGACTGGTCATTGCAGTAGATGTTAATGACTATGTTGGTGAAGGGAACAGAGAGGATGGGGAATTGATGGGTATGTATGGTGTTAAAATGAGTGGAGACGGTGAGATAGTAATGGATTTTGCAAAAAGGATGGACATGGCTGTGATGAATGCGCACTATAACATGAGGGTGCAGCATAGGGTGACAAACAAGAGTGGAGTAAGATGCACACAAGTGGAAGATATCCAATGTTGGAGGACCAGTTTGAAGGAGATTGGAGACTGTAAAGTGGTGAAAGGGGAAAGTGCATTTAGGCAGCAGTGAATGTTGGTATGGCGGATGATGTTGGTGATCGAGATGAGAGGGAGTGTGGGGGCAGCACCAAGGATCAAATGGTGTGAATTGGAAAAGTGTGCTTGTGAGGTGAAGTTCAGGGAAGAGTTGAGAGAGGCACTTGGTGGCAGTGACAATCCTATAAATATCTGGTTAAGTACAACAGAGCTGGTAAGGGAGACAGCTAGTTGGGTGCTTGGGGTGACATGTGGATGGAGGAAGCAGTACAAGGACACCTGTTGGTGGACTGAGGAAGTACTATACAGTATACAGAGAGAGAGGTTGGGGAAGAAGGAGTGAGTTGTCAGAGAGATGAGGAAAGTAGGCAGGAGTATGAGGAGATGATGTGCATGGAAAAGAGACAGGTAGCAAAGGCTGAGGATGGGCATATGAAGAGTTCTATGACAGGCTGGACACTAAGGAGGGATGGCAGGAATTGTACAGATTCACTGGACAGATGTACTGAGCTAGGAAAGATGTGCAGCAGATAAGGGTGATAAAGGATGATGAGGTATATGTACTCACAAGTGAGGAGAATGTGTTGAGCACATGGACAGTGATATGGCATGATGTGGTATATGCACTCACAAGTGAGGAGAGTGTGTTGAGCACATGGACAGTGTACTCTGAGAGGCTGATGAATGAAGAGAATGAGACATAGAAGGTTTGATGATGTGGGTATGGTGAATCAGGAAGTGCAATGGCTTAAAAAGGAGGATGTAAAGATAGGTATTAAGAGGATGAATACTGGCAAGCCTGTTGGTCCACATTACACACCTGTGGAAGCATGGGGTTGTTTAGATGAAATGGCAGTGGTGTGTTAGCCAGACTGTTTACTGATTTCTTGGAAAGTGTGAGGTTGCATGATGAGTGGTGAGAAAGTGCTTTGGTATGGTGTTAAGAAGGAGGTTAATGTACAGAGCTCTGATAACTACAGAGGGATGACATTGACCATTCACAGCATGAAGTTATGGGTAAGAGTAGTGGAACCTAGGTTACTCAGGGAGGTGAGGAGTACTGATCAACAGTATGGTTTCATGTGTGGAAAGGGCATCACTGATATGATGTTTGCTCTGAGACTGTTACTGGCGGAATACAGGGAAGGTCAGGAGTTGCTCTGTGCCTCTCTGAACCTACAAAAAGCATATGGCAGGGTGCCTAGACAGGAGTTGTGGTAATGTATGATGAAGTCATGAGTGGAAGAGATATATGTAAGAGTGGTACAGAATATGTACAAGGGTGGTGTGACAGCATTGAGATCTGCATTAGGATTGATGGATGTGTTTAAGGTAGAGGTGGGATGACATCAGAGATCAGCTGTGAGCCCTTTCTAATTTGAAATGGTGATGGACAGGTTGACAGACAAGATCATACAGGAGTCCCCGTTGACTATGTTGTTTGCAGCTGACATTGTGATCTGTATTGAGAGTAGGGGACAGGTTTTGGATACTCTGGAGAAGTGGAAATATGCACTAGGGAGGAGAGGAATGAAGGTCAGCAGCACTATGACAGAATGTCTGTTTGTGAATGAGAGGGAACATAGTGGAATACAGAGGATGCATGGGGTACAGTTGGCAAAGGTGGATGTGTTCAAATGTTTGGGATCAACATTTCAAAGTAATGAGGACTATGAGGACAGGTGAAAAAGAGAGTACAGGCAGGATGGAGAGGGTGGAGAAGAGTGTCAGGAGTGATATGTGACAGACAAGTACCAGTAAACATGATATGTAAGGTCTACAAGAAGGTAGTGAGACCACCTATGTTTTATGGTTTGGAGACAATGGCATTGACAAAAAGGCAAGAGTCAGAGCTGCACATGGCAGATTTACAGATGTTATGATTTACACTGGGTGTGACATGGGTGCACAGGTTTAGCAGTGTGTATATGACAGGCTCAGGCTATGTTGGACGGGTATGAGACAATGTTGGAGAGACAGCATTACATCAGTTTAGACATGTGCTGAGGAGGTGTGCTGAGTATATTGGGAAAAGGATGGTAAGGCTGTAGCTGCCAGGTAAGAAGAAGAGAGGAAGGCCTCAGATAAGGTTTCTGGATGTGGTGAGAGAGGACATGAAGATGTTTGGTGTGTGAGACCAAGATTCAGAGGACAGGATGAAAAGGCAACAGATGATCCACTGTGGCAATCCAGAATGGGAAAAGCCAGAGGACAATGAACGGGGGTGTAGTAATTTTAGTCTTCACAGATTTGGCAAGGATTTGACAGACATAACACAACTCTATGGGTAAATGACTACAAATATGAGGCACACATATGGTCAGTGTGCAGAACACTGGAAAGTTGAATGGTATGAGCTCAGTATATAACATGCAGTTCAACACAAACATCTGCAGCAGTACTTTACTCTACACATGCTTTGTATAGTTATCTTATATTTACAAGACAAAGTGTGTATCATAGTTATATGCACAGGTAACATATGGATATGTACAACATCCCAGTAGCTGGCCTAGTCATTACAGACAGAGCCAAATGCGGTTACCTATTAGAAAATCGAAGTTACAGAACTTCGAATACCATATGGTCAACACCATATGATCAAAGTTCCATAACTTCGAAATTTAAAAAAAAAAAAAAAAAAAAAGACAACGTACCCTGACAAGTTAAAGCAGGGGGGCAAGCCCTCCTGCACCCCCCACATCCCCCGTTACTTAAATATACCAACTCCGAGACCGCAGTTTAACGAACTATGGTGCAGAAAGGGAAGATTTCCCTTTCATATACTGTAGCGCGATCTTGGAGTTGGTATATTTAAGTAGCGGGGTGTGTGGGGGGTGCAAGGGGGCTTGCCCCTCTGCCTACACACTTTTTCTTTTTTTTTTATCTTAAGTTTGATGACTTTGAATTTACAATTGTTTGATCATTAAAGGTTGACCTCTAGTGATTTGGACAATTGGAAATCCGGTGTTCCAATAGGAACCCCCACATGCTCTGGCCATCAGTGCTGTTCAACAGTACATCAGTACAGTGAGTCTTGTTGAGACATATGCTTTCAAACCCCTATTTTCCATTATTACAGACCACCTACTGCATTCAATGACATGCTTACTTGTTTCACATACCTTTTTCTTTTTTTTCTGGAATTTTCACGGATATATCCTTTTTTATTTCTCACACTACTTCAGCTTTGCATTGGTGGACTGTCTATGACAGAGGTGGTTTGAATAGATGGTGGCTTGTCTTTTGTAGATACTACTCATGACCGTGTGATGGCCTGAGCACCAATTGGTGTTCCACAGTTGTTGATTGTATGCAGAGCAGCTGTGCAGTTATTCCAATAGCCAATGTCATGGCAACACACTCCTATAACTGAGTACTCCATGTGTGCATTGGCCCTTTCCCTCACCTGTGAGGAAGACATCCTGGAGGTGTGTGAGCTAATACCTCTTAGAATAAGACCTGTGGAGACAAGCCAACTAAATGGTGAAGATTCAAGACTTAGGGCAGAATGTGAGTATTGCTGTTATATGTTTTGAATAATGCTTGTTTAACAGGGTTTGTCTGAACATGCTACTTCTGAATATGTTTCAGTCTGACAAAGTTATGTGTCTGCATAGCTCTCAACTGTAGGGCTATCCACATAATGGTCAGAGGTTTGCCTATCTGTTCCCCAAACACGTGTTTTCCTTGGCAAATCAGCAGCATACTCTGGTGATTGCAATCAGTAAATGCTAACATCCATTTCAGACTTTATATCCCTCAGAAATTATATGTTACAACAAACCCTGTAACACCAGCAATTTTCTCAGTGCATAACAGCAATATTTCAAGTATGGCCATGTTTTTTGGCATGTGTCCCAAATTATGTCAGGCTTTGTACAGGTGCCATACAGTAGGAGGTTGATAGTCAGGGTCTACCATTATTTTGTTCTGTCATTCCTGCTGAGGGGAAAGGGTAGACAACATGTGGGACTCTGTACATTCAAGAGGATGGTGTATGGACGAGGCTCTTAGATGCCCTTGAAACATGTTTTATGTGGTGGAGAGTAACAAGTGTTTTAAAACTAGGCTGTCAGAACATGTGAGACATACTACTGATGAGGAAAAAGACAGTTCTATGGCTGTATATTTTAATAATTCTCACCATGGGGGTAGTAGACATGAAAGAACATTTGTCATATACAGAATCAGTTTAAATTCTTAAATGCGATACATTATACCCTAGGGGGTTAAATGTTTTGAGTAATTGGAGGCTGTGTATATACATGTAATTAAGTGTAGTGGGTTACAAGGTACTGCTTTGGAAAAAGTCTGTTTCTGAGTTTGATGAAACAGTCATAAAAGAACAATTGTTATATACAGTATCAATGTATGTCATTGAATGTGATACTTTATCCACTAGGGGGTTGAATGAGGATTGTAATTGGAGGCTGTGTATTTAAATGCACTTAGGTGTTAATTGTGTCTTCTAATTAAGGCAAGTATTTATTGTAATGTGTTACTCCTTGAAGGCTTTGGCAAAGACATCAGAGTAAAATGAACTTGTGTGAATTACTGGCTGTTTGCATTTTTATTTACTATCTTCACTTGTAGTTGTTTTTGCTAAGATGTCACTGTATATGTCTGGCCATTGTGTATGGCTTATCATGATTTTGTAGCAGTGCACTGTTCACTTTTTATATGGACTGGGGGGACAGATGTAAGTGTCATGGGTCCTTTTGCATCCAACTGTTCATGCTGCCCAGTTATGGCTGGTCTATCTGCAGCATATGTTTGATATATATATATATATATATATATATATATATATATATATATATATATATATATATATATGTGTCAGCATTTCTTGGTAATATATCTATATATTGTATGTATCTCCACACATATCTATCCCTCTATATATGTAAATATTTTTTTCATGTATATATTTGTAGATAACAATCATTCCTCATTGCACAGTGTGTCTTTCCTATTGTAAACTGACTGTACTGCATGATATGTTGTAAAAAACAACCTGATGTCTCACATCTAAGATATGGCCTAGTTGTAAACTGCTATAAATATGGTGTATAGCATCCCGGGCTCAAGACTGAGCATGGCTGATTATTTTGTTGCTGGCCAGAAGCTGGGCTGCTGGATACAGAGTGATTAAGGCAGTTTTAAACAGTTGTTAGTGGGTTTACATGGATTTGAATGGCGCTAAGTGACACTAAAACACTGTTGAACAGGTATGTGCTTAAACTGTGTAGGCTTTGCTTACCAATGCTTACCAGTGCGCAAATATGCTTAGCAGAGGAAACTACTGGTGATCATTTACATTTAAGCAATGTGTCAACCTGCTAAGCATAGCTCTGCCCTGGTAGCCATTGTTCACATTCCAGTCTCATAACATAGCGGAGTAGTGACATCATGTAATATGTTTATTTAATGTCCTGTACATAACATACTTTTATGTGCTATCATTACAGTAGCAAGAGGTGTGACTATACTGTACAGGACACTTGTGCATACATGGGTAGTATCACACGTTGTTTCATTTATTTTTTATACATGGGTAGTATCACATGCAAAATGCACTCACACTTGCATGTTACACCAGCTGCAGTACACTGGTTGACACATATGATTCCACACATATTGTATTATGAATTTAGGACTGTTGACACTGCTTTTCCATATAAAAGTAGATTGCCTATTGTAGTACTCCAACCATGCACCTCTGCATATAGAGCTGGTACTATGAATACTACTCTATCTTGTTCTTGGTGTTTCAGCTGTATGTTTTATGTATCTCCTATTGGTTATTAATATGATATTATTACATCAACTGTACAGTACAATGTTTTTGCCCATGCCATTGAGGACTGCTGGCATGTAGTAATGGCATACATTTCAGTTTTAGCCTTCTTTCCTTCATGAAATTCATCCTAATGCATAACATGTTTGCTGTCCAATTCCAGTCTGTCCTCTGTGCAGATGTGCAGATGTCAGGTATTGCTAAGGTCATACAATTATGTAGGTGCCCACATAGTTTTGTGCTGTGGGCCTGGGCACTGCTGCTAGCTCCAACAATTGGGACATCCATCATGTGGGCCTTAGCCCTATTACTTGACTGTGTGAGGGACATTACAGAGGTGGAGGGCTACAGATTCACAGACAGTAGGTGGGAATACTTCACAGGACAAGACATCTGAAGACAGCACAACAACATGGGGGACATATTTCCAGAATTGTGAACAGATTCTGTGTCATTATCAGTGCTGTTATACACAGGTCCCATTCAAAACATCTAAAACCCATAACATCTAATTTCATAACATTGAGAGCAGAACATCTAAAATCCAAAACATCTAAAACCCATAACATTGAATTTCATATCAAATAGTACAAATCACATGAAAATAACATCCCCTCCACATATAACAACATATAATGACACCAAACTATCAAACACACTTTTTACTATGTTTCTGCAGGGGGGCTTGATACAGTGGGGTTAGGAAAGCAACTTTTTTCCATGTAGTGTGATCTTGGAGTTAGTATATTTAATTTACAGGTGTGGGGGGTGCAGGGGGCTTGACCCCCAAGCACAAAAGTAGTAAAAAGTGTGTTTGGTAGTTTGGTGTCATTATATGTGGAAGGGATATTATTTTCTTGTGATTTGTAGTGTTATATGTTATGAAATTCAATGTTATGGGTTTTAGATGTTTTGGGATTTAGATGTTCTGGTCTCAGTGTTATGAAATTAGATGCTATGGGTTTTAGATGTTTCAAAGTAGACCCGTTATACACATGGTGGGTTGATAGGTTGACAAGGTTTGTGTGGACATGCATTTAGTGAGTGACATCATGTCTGACAGTGATATGTCTCTGACAAACCTCTCCAATAGCATGCTGTCCACAGGCTGGCCACATGTTTGCCTGTTATGTTTTGTCTGTTCCCCAGGCAGTTGGTGTCCTTGGAAAATCAGTCAGGGATGCTGGGGACTGCAGTCAGTAAATACTAAACTCCATTGATACTACTGCCTTCATATTCCTTATAAAGGATATGTTACAACAAACTCAGTAACATCAATGACTATCTAAATTTCTGACACCAATATGTCTAGTCTACACCTGTATTTGTGCCTCTGTCTCCAAATGATGTCAGGCTTTGTCCAGATGTCATGCACTTTGAGGCTCAGATATATTTAGCAGTATCATTTCTTGTCTTCATTCCTCCTACCATCCCAGTGATGTAGTAGACCCACAGACATGTTACAGGAAAGAAGCCATAGATTTCAGTCCTGAGCCTGTACATTCTGAGGTGAACTGTACATTTGAGAGGTCTCTGCATGTCTGGCCATTGTTGACAGACTGTTGAGATTGTGCACACATGTCATGTGTACATGTTATTTTGGCAGTGTATGGAGGGGGGGTAGATGTAACTGCTATGGCTCCTTTTTTATTTGACTGTGCATGTTGCTCCAGTGTCTGCTTGTCTATTTGCAGTATGCCATTCTAGCAGCAAACTGAGACGTGTCCTGTACTACGGTCATGATTCAGACTACACTGAGAAGTGGACCACTATATGTAGGGGTAGTGTGTGACTGGAAAACTATTATGTATTTCTTCACACAGTCTGTATACTCTATGGTTCACCTGACCTACCGTTATGTGACTGTGACTGTGGTGGAATTGGTTGGGGGTATACACTTTCACACTGTTGTCCAATTTTTGGTGCTGTAACATCCCTGTAGTGCCTGACATCCCAAAAGGGGATAACAACACATTCATTGACATTGATCTTAAGGCTATGGCTCTGACACCAGTCATTGGTCTCAGTGAGGTCTTTCAGTAGGATGTCAACATCACTTAGGTAGTTAATAGCTCCCAACTTGCAATCATCTGCAAACATTGTCAGCCAGAGTCCCTTCATGTTGGCATGGACTTTAGAGAAGTTGATACCAAACAGGGCAGGACCCAGGACCAACACTGTGGAACTCCACACATGACTGGTCGGCAGTCTGACTTGTGCTCAGCTACTTTCACACTGTGGGTTCTATCTGTGGGACAGTTTTCAACCCACCTACTGTTATAGGGGTTGATGCATAGCTTAGTGAGTTTATCCATGAACCCTGAGTGGGGAATGTTATCAAAAGGCTTGGAAAGATTGGGGTAGGCTGTATGAACCACCATGCCTTCATCCACAGCTCTGGTAACTGACAAGGAGTCGACCAGGTTGATTGAACAGGCATGATCTACCCTTCACAAAAGCAAACTGTGTGGGATCCTGAGTCTGGAAATTCCCACATCCCTGTTTCTTAGGTCGATTTTGATGCATTCCATATCTTTGCATGACAGCCTTGTCAGGCTAATGGGGCAATACTTCCCAGGGTCTGCAGCCACTCGTCCTGTGTGTAGAGGGATAACTGTAGCAGTGCACCAGTCAGTTGGGACAAAGCCTGAGGTGCGGCTGTGATTAAACAGGGCATACAGGTGAGGTGCCAGTTCACTCTGTAGTTCATGCAGAAGACAGCCAGGGATATTGCCAGGTCCAATATAAACTGTAACCAAAGCAGCAGTACTACTGGGTGCCTGTCAGTGTACTGGTATTGTGATTGGTCCTTTGGGGGTAGGTAGAGGGTTGAAGTTGCCACTGAATCTGTGTGCCAGTATATTGGCAATATCTGCTGCCTCAGTATAGGAGTTAACATTGTGCAGTAGCTCAGAGCACATGTTGATATTGCTGTGGAGATTCTTTACATAGCTATAGGAGATCTTGTGGATGTCTTTACTGTGTGCTGCAAATCTGCTTTTACAGCTAGCTATAGAGTATTTCATGTGGAAATTCATCTTTTCTGTTGAGGCTGATAAGGAGGTTTTTCCAGTCTTGGGACTTCACCTTATTCCATACCAGTTTTCTCCTTCCATTGTAGAGTAATTTGGGCAGGGGACCACCAGATTAGCTTCCCTTTTCTGGAGGGGAGCATCTTGTTTCTATTGGGTATGGTGAAATCCATGCATTTGTGTACTTGTTTGTACTGCATTGTTGTGTGTTTGGAGGTCATGCAACTAGTCTCCATTTACACGGGTGCTGTGAAGTTAACCAGCTCTGATCTTTCATCTTTCATGGTGGTTACCTTTATGGGAGGGATGTGGATTTCTAAGGTGATGACACATGGTCAGATCTAAGCATGCCAGACTTGACTATTGGTGGACAGCAACAGCTGCCCATATTAGTACAGACTAGGTCAAGTGATGTTGCTACTTGTAGTGGGTATAGAAACAAGCTGGTCCAAGCCATTACAATGGATGCATTCCAGGCAACATTGGGCATGTGCATTGATACACGGGTAGCTTTCACAGTTAATGGAGGGGTAGTTGAGGTCAACCAGTGTGATAGTGTTAGGTTGTACAATAATATTCTCCAGGGTGCTTAGGAACATGGGGTTTGACTCTTGGGACATGGTTGGGAACCTATAGCAGGCTATGACTAGGATTGTTGTCTTACCCTATGTTAACTACACCTGCAGTATCTGTGATGCATTATATTGGGCTACCAGTGTGGATGTGTGTGCATTCTTTGTGAATAAGGAGTGCTTCGAGTGAGTGCCTTTTGAGATTTAGATTTCTAGTGTTGAGCAGCATGACCCTAAGATTGCATTTGTTTGTAGCTGTTATATATTTATGTATATTTATGTATGTATATATATATATATATATATATATATATATATATATATATATATATATATATATATATATATATATTTATATATATTTGTGTATGTTTTTATATACTTTTCTATATACATGTTTATGTATATATGTAGCTAAGCTCTAATATTATGGCAGTATGGCTTATAAAGTGCCATACAACACTTTCTGAGCATGGGGATGTGTTTAGTGTCTGAACACTGCTCAGACCCGCCCCCTGCACTCATACACAGATCATATTCATATAGAGATTATGGCAACATGCCTTCATGAATATGCAAGGTGCTCTGCTGCTCTACACGGTTACAGAACACTCCTTGCAAGTGTAGCTTATTCTTGCTTGGAGTGTTCATGAATCCTGGGGCAGGTGAAATCTTACATGTTGCTGAAGAAAACTGTCTTTGATATTTGTGCAGTTAGTTGCACATCTTAAGAGATATTCAGTATTATTTGTATTGGTAATTATACTATAAAAATATGTTTTTTATATTTCTGCAAATATCTCAGTAAAGATGCACTTATAGAGGATTTTCTTGTTGTCATGTAAAAGCTTATGTCTTCTTAACAAAAATGTCTCGGTTTATAGTTTTCAAGACATGAAAATTTGTGAAAGTTTAGAAAATAATTAATGTGGAGTTTGTGTGCATTATAATATATTACAGTATTTATGGAAAAGACTCTGAATGCTCTATTATCACTGTAAAGAATACTTCTTAATGATAATATTTCTATTTGTACTGTTTTGACAGCTTTTATTGTTCACAAACTATGTGCATTTGTATATCTTATGCTTTATAACTTTATTTTTCAGAAAATGCTCTTGAATACAATAAGTGTGTAGATTGCTAGAAGTGTGACATTCTACATCACAGTACATCAGTAAAATGCATACAGCTGAAATGTCCAAAGCAAACCCTACTCCATATTTTAATAACTTATTCCCTTTTGAGATAAACACTGATCCATGTGTGTAAAGGTCAAGCTATAAGTAACAGCAATGTCAACCTTGAATCATAATAGGTCAATGTAAAATGTATCCTAAACATCTCCTAAAGATAGGCTATATGATAGTGGAAGTGATATTGAAAACGGGCTGTCATGAGGGTTGGATGGTGAGTTGGTCTGATGCTGTGACCTACTTGATGAGGTGATCCTGCAGATGCCAAGCTGACAGTGCTGAGGGAATGAGATCGGAACTTAGAATGAGATGTTCTGCTATGTGAAGATGAACACTGACACAGCCTACATGACATCTGTTATACTTGCTCCCCCAGACTAACTACACTTCTTTCTTGAGAAGCACTTCTAGTGTCATATGATCTGACCACACTTGTCTGGACAGTACCCCATCCTCTTCCCCTTCCAAGGCTAACTCCTGGGACTGGTAAGTAAAAACTAATGTATGAATGGAAGCGCCTATATATGCTTTATGTGCCACCTTACAACGTACTGTATCAGTGTGATAATGGCATTAGGCCTACTCTGTGCCATTTTCAAGAAGTGTTACAAATCTTCATGCATATGATGGAGGACTTTAAACATTTACAGCAGACTTCCTATCGCAATACTCTGAGCCCCAAAAATGTCATGGCACATTCACTGCTGGGCAGCCAATGCTTTACGTGTTTCCTGTGGTAGCTGTAATAAATTCCTGTGCCTGGCTCCTCTTTATGAAGGTGTCACTGTGGAAATTTTTATCTCTGAATGTCTGCCATTGTCCAGAAGATGTTTGCTGGATTTGCAGATACTGGTGTAGAGGTGTCTGGGTTCTCCTCTTGTACAAGTGTGAGTGTAATGTCAGCATTTGCTTGCCTTGACATAAGATCCTCTTATTAAACCTGGGGAATGTGTGCTACTTTCCTCAGATTGCTTCATAAATATAACAGTGTTATCATCATCATCATCATCATCATCTTCAACAGCCGTTCTGCTGCTGTTATCCTCCAACTGTATTGGCACAGTGGAGCTGTTTCTTTTTGTTCATGACCCTGAAAAAATGATTTGAAAAAATATTAATAAAGAAAAACATACACTACTGTATACTTAATTAAGGAAATGTGGAGGGCACTAACCCTCCACATTGCCTTCATTGTCATTCTGTGCAGATATTGAAGGTTCACCTATTAATAGTAATTGTGATTTGTTTAATGTAATCATTCCTTTTCAGCATTCAGTTATCTGTATAAACATAGGTTATTATTTTTAAACCAACCTTCCTGAGCAGATGAGTGTTGCTGCTGCAGAAATTGATAATAGCCAGTGACAACACTTTACCATCTTCTTTGTCATAGGCATCCCCACAGATGAAGAGGAGGCATTCCTCATCTGGTGTTAATCAGATAATTCTTGGAGGCCCCCAGTACTAGTACAAGGGATTGCATTCTGCCTTGCTTTGCTTCTAGCACACCCTACCATATAATTTTCTTTGTTTATGCACTGTGTTAAAGTGTGATTTCTGCCACCCAGCACATTAATGTCCAGTACAATTTGATTCCAGGGATTTGTCCTCTAAGCTTGTTTGCCCCCCAGCCTTAACAAACAGACATCTCCAATACTTCCCAAACAGATATTTCCCAGGGCTGTTATGAGGATGTGATTTTCCTCATGAGTAAAGTTATCCTTTCCCTGTCTGGTTCCCTTTTTTTGCATTATTAATGCATATGAAAAAAAGGCCACAGTCATATATAAAAAGACTTTTGATGTAATCATCGGTCAGTTATCAAAACAATGACAAGCGTTTGCCTTTCTTCCTTCCTTATAAATAAAGTTAACACAAACCCCATAATTATACAGACATACAAAAATATCAGTCCATCAAAGTAAAGCTGTATGGACTAATGTCTGCATTGTCATAGATACGCTCAGAGCAATAAAACAAATAAAACAATCTGTGAACAGTCACTCTTCCCCTAGCTCCTGCTATGGTCCTGTATTCATAATACTGTCATTTTTCATTCTTCAGTGACACTCAGAAATCTCCAAGAGAAGACATATGTATGTTCAGCCAAAAACATATCCTTACCAGTTCAGTACTTCACAATTAAACAAAATCATTAAATGATGCCAAAGTAAAGGTTTTTCTCAGTGATTACTAATCATTTCCCACTTCTTTAACAAATTTCTTCTTATAAGTGAAAGCTTTACACTATTCACTAAAGCCATGATAATATACCCAACATATCAGATAAATAAACATTTTTCAAAGTAATTCACTATATTTACCACGGTTTGAAGTGTTTCAAATTAAATTTCAATATTTTTATTATGTTGTCTTACTTTATGAAGTCCACAATTTCCTAAGTTATTTGCCACCTAACTTGAGTCATTAAGTCATTCGTGGTCATGAACATGGCCTCGGGTTTGCGTGAACACAATGCAGAAAGTGATGGAGTCTGCAGCAATCCACAGCATGTGTCAGCCTTAGATATGCTCAAAGTGAAATATATTTAGAAAAAAACAAAATCATATGTATGACTGTTTTTATAACCATAAAGTGCAACCTGTTGGAAATATTTGCCACACCTTCTCACCTGAAACTACACGACACTTAATAAAAGTTTGTAATCATACATGTAGGAATATATATATATTTCTGCAAACAACAACCCCACACCCAAAAAAATAATGCTGCAATGTTACAGAAATAAATGATATTCAGGCATAAAACTTCAAAAAACTAGCTAAGGCAATGTACAGTAGCAGCAGCAGTAAGTATTAAAAAGAAAAATTATGATTGCAAGCTGCTTTTTATGTACTATATAAATGAAGTGTGAATACATTCCTTAAAACATGTATGTGACAAACCATCTTTGGTTAAACCAAACTTGTCAATAATAACAGCAACTGGTGTAATGTCCTTGCTGGTTATCTGGATTTGTTTAATGTGGTGACACATTCCAAAGGGACTAGTTCTAAACTTTTGAACCGCAGCCTTGCTTATACCTTCTTCAAGCTGGTTTTGGCACTGCAAATAATAATAGCACATGTGAAGGCATGGAGCCAGACTTTAAGATGGTCACACAAGGAGACCATGATAATGGGGCACCTACTTAAGTCGTATCTGGATAAAATTCAAGTGTGCACAAGAGGAAGTGAGTGGATAAAGATTGACATCTGGCAGGAGTTGGATGAGTACCAGTCAAACCTGAAAGGGATCACCTTCTATGGCCAACACTGCCAGCACAGGTACAATGACCTACAGAAGTGTAGGCCCGACCAGTTGGCTAAGTGGGTTGACCAGGAAGTTGCAAGAAGGTCAGAGTTATATAGTAAGTATTAATTTTTTTGAGAGGGGAATATTAAACATAGGTTTAAAAATAAACTATAAGAAGGTTGCATAACTGAAGGTGTGAGCTTGAAGAAATATGCCTAGCTGCAAAAATGTATTTGTACTGTTATTTTAATAATTACACAAAAGAAAGGATAAACATATATGTACACATAATACTGTAATCTTTCATTTTTCAGTGACAGGACTGCATCTGTTTACAAATATAAAGAATGTCTATGTGCTAACATAATTGTCTGCAAGTGTAGCATGTGTATAAGTAAAATGTATCTTTCTCTCTCTCTCTCTCTCTCTCTCTCTCTCGCTATATATATATATATATATATATATATATATATATATATATATATATATATATATATATATATATATATATGTATAAACTTATACTTAATACTACTGGTTCATGTATTTATACAGAAAGCAAAAGAAAATATTTCCATCTGCACATATTTTCATTTAGTATTGCATTACCATAGGTAGTAATTAAATTACACACAGTTTGTGTAGGCCAGAAAATGATGTATTATCATAATAATTGTAGAAAATATCAATTTTTTAGACAATATTAATTGCACATATAAGATGCCTGATTTCAGTTAGGCACCAAACTGTAGTCAGATCTGAGGGAGTGGAGATTGTTTTGTTTAGTTTATGTCCAACACATATGTTACTGAGAGGTGTCTAGTTTTACTAGTCCTGCTGTATACATTGTTTAAATCATCCCCTTATATGATTAGAATACTTAAGGAACAAAAAAAAAAACTATCAAAGCATACATTTTTGTACAGATAATTGCTACATTTTTCTTCTGTGTGTACCTTCTGCTTGAATACAATTCATAGGCTGTTACATGCAAAGCATAATATTTAAAAAAAACTTCCAAAACTGTATTAATGTCTTTATAACTTGCAATAAAGAGAAGATTGGCAAAGTATGAGAATTCAGGTAGTAGTAAATATTTCAACAAATCGATACTAAACAAATACTGTGGTGAATGGAATGCCTTCCAATAAGGTTGTTGTATCTTTAAGTGGGTTTTTCATAAACATTACAATAAGGAGTGGTGCCTTCCTGCTTAAATAGCTGTTGCCCCTAACCCTTGTCTTTCTGGTGCTCAGGTTCATTGACGAACTGTTGATTGTTCATTCCTGTGGTTTATCCAGTTGAAGACTTAATAAATGATAGATAGATAGATAGATAGATAGATAGATAGATAGATAGATAGATAGATAGATAGATAGATAGATAGATAGATAGATAGATAGATTGATAAAGATATGTGTGTATGCATGTATATACCATGAAAGAGCAAATGTAACATTGAGTTGATAGGGATAAATTTCTTTGGTTGGTGGGTCAGGTTTGTCTCTGTGACGGAGTGTTACTTTGGGATGCATTTTGCAAACATTTGGTTTCTAGTTGGCTTTCTAAGTTTATAGCATGTTTTAAAATCAGTCTCTGTTGATGAGCTCATCTTTACTTGAAGATTCATCCTGTTTTATGCTAAGAAATTGATAAGGCACTAGGAAATAATGTCGGGTGGCACGATGCCAGGGTAAACCTAGGGCTAGGCTTGTAAAGGGTCCAGGGCCATTAGCCTAGTACACACCTATGAAACTCTGAACCTATAAGTGTGTTCCCTCTCATCCCATCAGGGAAGTAGTTCGCTGGTGGCATTGGTTAGATATCTTTCATGGGATTTGTGTTTGTTCTGCTGCTGCTCTGATGGATGTGGACCCTCATCTGTTGAAAGCTATGTTTTCTAGGCTGCTCCTCCCTTAAACTGGTTCATATCCTTGAGACATATTTGGTGTAGTAGGACATGAGTAGTTGGATGTAGGAAATATGCTTTCATGGAATATATTATTTATTCTGTTCATGGCCTTTTTTACCAAACTCAATCCTTTCTGGATGCACAGACTTTAGACTCAAACAGAGTTTCAGAGAACACCACGTGAAAAGTTACAACTGCATTCCAACTCTTAATAAGGAATGGAGTTTAGAAGATAGTAAGTACAATCTAGCTGTCCAAGAAGATAATGTTTCTCATAGCCTTCTTATTATAGCCATCTTCTAGTCATCACATTCAATGGATATCACACAAAGTTGCCTTGGTAGGAAAGACCTTGTTCAGTTATGCACAGCAAACCACACTTATCTTTTTGAAATATAATTTAAGGTTTCCTGTCCATTAATAAATTCTTGATGGATTGCTTGTATATCCTGCCTTGTGGCAATGAAAGTGTCACACTCTACTTATATTCAGTAATGACATTAAAGATGAAAACTGGGATACACTGTGTTTCCTTCTGTGAATCTTGGAATGTCAAAATAGGAAGATTGCTGTAGTCATGCAGGTAACTTTTCTTTGCACCAGAAACGGCGGTGTTAAGCACTGGGTATTTTCTATCTACTTTGTAGTAGTTAGTTAAATGGGGAAGGCGATTTTACTTTTGCTGTCCACATGTTCTGTTTGTGTAGAGTTACATGTGACCTCATGGTAGGTATATATGTAGACATCAATGATGAGGAGGCTTGACTACCTGCAAGCAAGTACCATATTTGTGTGTTGTTTGACATTTTGAAAGTCTGAAGTCCCTACCAGACTACTGT
>NC_056746.1:1224444588-1224452088 GCF_019279795.1 Protopterus annectens | reverse complement strand
ATATATTTACAAATAACCTCCATGTCTCCTGCCCCCCCACTCTACCTTAATACAGTACTCAGACAATTCCACAATTATTAACACCTCAGAGAATATGCAAAATCTCCACACTGTCACTCAACAATCTCTGTGCCTTGTAGAACAATGGCTAACTGAAAACAACCTGCTTCGCAACATCAAAAAGACCAGGCTTCTCCTTTTCCTTCCAAAAAACCTCAATCCAGCTAAAGACAACTTCACCATCTCATCCTTAGATAATACAATTATCACCACTGACTCAAACACCAAATTGCTTGGTGTTACTATAGATGACCAATTAAAATTTGACCTAGATATCTTAAACTGGATCAAAAAGTCCAATAAAACTACATCTTCTATACTGCAACAACAAATATATACCTAACAAATCTAGACCTATACTGGCTCAAACATTTATTCTACCATTCCTGTTGTATGTTGCTCCCATACTTACTAACCTCCAAAATAATCCTTAACCAAATTAAAAATCACCTATAACAAGATAGCAAGATTTGCAGTCAGTAATAGCTACAAATCTCATCACTGTATATCCCTGAAAAGCTTAAGATGGCCTGAGCTCCCCCACATGCTTCAAATATCACAACTACAAATTGCACACAGCATCCTAAATAGCCCCACTCCTGTCCTGCCCTTAAAGCCATAATTACACACTACACACCCAATCATGAACTCAGAAGCACACAACAAAATCTTCTGCAGTGACCAAGCCAAACAAAACTACTGGAAAAATACTTTACAGTTCTTCAGTTGCATACTCATGGAACCAACTTCCATTGTCCCTTTGCTCCACACCAAAAGTGATGAATTCAAAAAGCTACTAAAATTCATTTCCAGCGTGCATGGATATGTACTTGTCAGGAAATTACCTAATGAGTTTTTCTTCTTCAATCAATTAACATATCTACCTGGTATCTACGTAAACTGTCTACATATATTACTCTCTCTCTCCAGTTAGTACCTATGCTGTTAAATACATCTTTGTTGTACTATGCCATGATGTTACTCTGATTTTTTTTTTATTTATTTTTTTTTATTTTAGACATTGCTACATTTCTTGTAAATAACTTAATGCTAACCAAATTTCTCAAACATGTTGTTACTGCATTCTCAAAATACTATACTTTTGCCTTGTATATATTCATATTGTATATTTCTCTCTGGATTTATACTAAGTATCTTACAACTTGAATTGTTAGGTTTTTGTTATTTTTTAATTACTTTCCTGGAGCTTTTCTCCTTGGGTCTCTGCTGAAAAAGGTATCTCTGGGCCCAGTTAGACTAACTCAGTTAACAAATGTAAAAATAAATAAATAAATACAGATTTAGCAGGACAGCATGAGCTAATGTTGATAATATAGAAATTGAAAGTTCATATTAAGACAGACAGAACCAAAAATCAGGACTGCCTAAATCCACATGGATACAGCAACAGGTATAAGGAAGTACAGGGCATTCTAGATTTCTGTCTCACCAATGGCTTGATAGTAGTCATCACAGGCTAAAAGATCACTAGCAAATACATAAGAACTCTTTAATGTTTCTTTGGCAATAAAAGCTACAGAGAGAACAACAAATAGTCTTGAGTTCATTGCAACAAGGCACCTTCTTCGGTATGCCATCCTGGACCGCATGTTTTCCATTGTGTTTTGCTTGATGGTGGACAGCTCATGGCTCAGCAGTCAGCAAGAGAGAGACATTCACAAGATCATGCACAATTGTTATCAAACTACAACTCAAGTAGACTTCTTCTTAGTAAGGAAATGACGTTGGGCTAATCAGAGACTACAAAGGCATCTCTCCAGTCAGTATAAACCAGTGGAAGCAACAGCTAGCAGAAGCAGTTGGCAGATACAGCTTTAAGGTCAACAGAGATTAGGCTAAAGACCTTGAAGTTGTCAACAGAGACTAGGATGAAGACCTGAAAGTTGATGAGTAAATAAAAAAATTGAACGAAATGAAATACTTAGGGCTCTCATATCTCATGAAGAAGATGAAATAGGTATATTCAAAGAAAAATAAATCAAAGAAGAATGACAACCCCTCCAAACAGCATGTGTTTTTTTAAGAAGATCTCCTGTATTTGTTTGGACAGCTGCTCCACAGTCCCATATTGATTGCTGGGTCTACTGTCTGTTCCAATCCACTATGGACTAATACCCTTTTTTTGCCGGGACCAGCAAGGATCTTAAGGACATCATGGGGAAGGGAGTTGCAGTGTAATTTATAAAGATGGGGGGGTTCCTGATATCCCTCCTTGCTTTATATAGCTACATCTGTGGGGATGGATGTGCAGTGAGAGACATTATAACGTATCACCCAACCTTCATAACAGCTCAGCTATATTCATCTACACCCCTGCTCTTGTGACCACACCTTCCACTACATGACATACCCAGTCTCCAGCAGGGGTCATTGTGGGAGACAGCAACATCACCATTCACCCTCCCAGGTTGGTAACACACATCCCTCTCTGTCATTCCATCAGTCAATGGAGCCAGTAATTAGACACTGATAGTCTGGGCCATAGTCATGGCTTTATTCCTCTGTGTAACTGGAGTAGCTGAAACAGCATGTGGGAAGAATATACAATAGAGGTTTGGCCAACCCAGCCATGGAAATAAAGTCCATAAGGAAAGCTGGTGATGAAATGCAGAAGCCCAGGAAGTTATCAAAACAGAAACTAAAATTTATTTATTTATTGACATTTGTTTACCGGGAAAGTCCACTGGGCCAAAAGGGTCAATTTTCAGTGGAGGCTCGGGGAGAAAAGGTCCACGAGTAAGTTACTATAGTGGTATATAAAAACTCAGAACAATTGTTAGATACATATAATATTATAACAATGACAGAGGTTTTATACAGACACAAAATAGGAATGCATGTTAACATATAATATGTATGTACAATGCAATTGTACAAAGGCATAGGTAGTATACAAAATCAGTATATGATGGAACAAGTCAAGTGATATGTACAGGTTAATATGGTTTGAAATACATACCAGATAGGCTCCTGGATGCTCCATGTAAGAATAGTGTTATTCTTAAATGGAGTATCCCATGTCTGTATAGAACAGCAGCACGCTTTGCAAATGCATGAAGGGGCACTGCTGTATTCCTACATGGACACGGAACTATGAACGAGCACAGGAGGTGTCTCCAAGAGCAGTCCTCTCACAATATACATGCCTCCTACACACCAGAGTTGCCATAGAGGAATAACAAAGCAGCAAAAGTATCCACAAACACCTGTTAGCGTCCGTGGACATATCTTTCAACCTCTTAGAGCATAAAATCTGGACAAAGCCTAAAATGACGGGGAGACAAATAGGGACAGATTTCAAATATTGCCCTTACAAACTTAGAAAGTTGATAGAATAATAGGTTTTGCATTAGCATACATTTTCTGAAAGATGTGGGCACTTAAACTCAAATGTTTGTCATTATAATGATGTAAATCCTCAGCTATTTGCCAGAAAAGTTCAGATTTTAGGAGGAACACACCAAAATATGAGGCAAAAATCTGGACATTCTGTGAAAATATGTGCAAGTGAGAGGAATGTCCATGGAGCTTATCTCTCAACTAGTCTTAAAATTTGTACAGATAGTTGACTCACATATTTTGGTGTGTTCCTCCTAAAATGTGTACCTCCCTGATTCCATGGGACAAAAACATTAAGCTAATGCAAAACCTGATTATTGCAAAACACAAAAATGCCAAGCAGGAACAGAAAGATGAACCACTCCACAGTAAATAAATGCACCTATTCAGGCCAAATTCAATAAAACCAATACTGGAGTTTATTGAAGAGAATAAAACATATGATAAGCGCTTTCGTCCTGACCAGTTCAGAACTTCATCAAATAATACATTTAATCACACAATCTATTTATATGGTACAAAAACTGTGTGAAAAAATCATTAACAATTAATAAATTATTTAAACTGACACACCCCCTTAAAGGAAAAGACATGTAAAATGCTGTATTATATATGTAACATATAAAATCTGTATAAGATGGAATAAATAGATGGTAAAAAAAACTCTCAGTGTAAAAACATAGATAAAATGGTGTTTAAAAATACATAAATAATGAATAAATAATTATTTAAAACAGTGTTATCTATCTAGGGCTTTAAATTTTAAAAGAGAGCTGATAGAAATGTGTTCATTTAAGCCTGGCCAACTAGATGCATTAAGATGCAGTTGCCAGTAAAGATTCCTCTTTTCTAGTAAAAGAGACCAGGCTCCACCTCGAGGTTCTGTAAAGAGACCAGGCTCCACCTCGTGGTACTGTAAAGAGACCAGGCTCCACCTCGAGGTTCTGTAAAGAGACCAAGCTCCACCTCGAGGTTCTGTAAAGAGACCAAGCTCCACCTCGAAGTTCTGTAAAGAGACCAGGCTCCACCTCGAGGTTCTGTAAAGAGACCAGGCTCCACCTCGAGGTTCGGTAAAGAGACCAGGCTCCACCTCGAGGTTCTGTAAAGAGACCAGGCTCCACCTTGAGGTTCTGTTTTAATAAAATAGACCAGGCTCCACCTCAAGGTTCTGTAAAGAGACCAGGCTCCACCTCGAGGTTCTGTAAAGAGACCAGGCTCCACCTCGAGGTTCTGTAAAGAGACCAGGCTCCACCACAAGGTTCTGTAAAGAGACCAGGCTCCACCTCGAGGTTCTGTAAAGAGACCAGGCTCCACCTCGAGGCTCTGTTTTAATAAAAGAGACCAGGCTCCACCTCGAGGTTCTGTAAAGAGACCAGGCTCCACCTCAAGGTTCTGTAAAGAGACCAGGCTCCACCACGAGGTTCTGTAAAGAGACCAGGCTCCACCTTGAGGTTCTGTAAAGAGACCAGGCTCCTCTTCGAGGTTCTGTAAAGAGACCAGGCTCCACCTCGAGGTTCTGTAAAGAGACCAGGCTCCACCTCGAGGTTCTGTAAAGAGATCAGGCTCCTCCTCGAGGTTCTGTTTTAATATTATCAATGACAGTAAAATAAAAAGAATGACCAGTGTTTTCCATTATGTGCTTGCTAAGTGCATTTGTATCTTTTTTTGATTTTATGTCATACAAATGCTCATGAATGCATTTTTTTAATTTACGGTCCGTTTTTCCAATATAAAAACAGCTACAACAATTACACCGAGAACAATAAATAATCCTTTCAGATCCAGAATTGTATTTTTGATGAAGTTTTACTTCAATGTTGTTTATCAGAAAAGTGCTACCTTCCTTAATGTGTTTACAATAGTTACACATGGCCCATTTTTTCATATGCCCAACGTTATTCATTCCCTTTGGCTTCATCTCAAAAATGTTCTTTAAGTTTCTGCCCCTCTTAAATACTATGGCAGGATATGACTCAATAAATGGTCTAATGGCTTTTTCATGATTTAGTATGGACCACTTCTTTTCTAAGATTTTTTATTAATGTATAACTTTCAGGTAGCATTGTCGCCTCACAGTAAGACGCTGTCTGGTTCGACTCTCAGCTAGAGCATCTTCTGTGTGGAGAAATGCATGAATGGGCATTCCTTCATTGAAGGTTGTGCATCAGGGCTGGCAACTCGGTACGCAAACATCAACTGCCAATCATTAGCAGACCAGAGTTCCGCTGTGGCAACCCCTAACAGGGAAAAGCCGAAAGACACAACAACAACTGTCATTAGTGTATATGGTAATGAAAGATGTATTATAGTCCCTTTTTGCTTCTTGGTTCTCCACATTTAAGCATTGAGGGGAACTGTTGATACTGGTGATGCTGGTGTCAATATCTGATAGTAAAGGACTATAATTACCTCTCTCCCTTTTATTTACTACTTCCTACATAATGTCAGTAATAAATTTGCATGGATAGCCTCTCCTTGAAAACATGGATTTCAAGTTATCACATTCACTGAGAAAATCATCCATAACTGAAACCATTCAGGCTGCCCTAACAAATTGCCCCTTTACAAGGCTTTTTTCTGTTTCATTGGATGTGTACTTAAGTAATGGATTAGGGAGTTGGAGTAGGTTTCCTTTCTATATATTTTTGAAACAGACTTATTGTTTGTATAATCTTTAGTGAGGATGTCTAGAAAGGGCAACTGGTCCATACTATAATTGTGTGTGAATTTCAAAAATGTAGTAGTAGAATCCATGTAAGAAATTAAATCATTGATGTGTTCTGGGGGTCCATCCCACAAAATATAAATGTTATCCAGGAACTGTGCATAACATTTTACATACTTGAACATTGGACTGTTGAACAAAAACGTCATTTCCCACTGGGTGACAGCAATATTTGCATATAGGTCCCCACAAGAAGAGCCCATTGCCACCCCCTCCGGCTGCAGATATATTTCCTGGTTAAAGTAGATGAAGTTGTTTTTTAAAACAAGTTCAAGCAAGTGTGTATATACTTGGACATTGTTGTGTTCAATTCCTTTTTCATATAAGCATTCTGAAAACCATTCCAATTCTGTGTTATGGGGAATAACAGAATATAAATCTTTGATGTCAATAGTCAAAAGGACATACCCAGTTTTAAATAGAGTGTTGTTAATAAGATGTAAAAAACTCCATGAGTCCTTGCATATATGGGTTTCAGAGAATACCAGTTCTTTAAGTCTAATGTCTAAGAGTTTTACGAGTGGGTGGGTAATGGAACCTTTTGTATCCACAATGGATCTCATGGGTGGCTGTTTGAGGTTCTTATGTAGTTTAGGTAACCTGAACATCACTGACATCCTGGGGTATCACACTGTGAGATAGTTTAACTCTTCAATGGTAATGGACCCCTCAATAAATAAATCCTGTAACTTGTTCTTAATTCTATTGTATGCTACGTGTAATTCATTCAAGGAGGATTTTGCATATGCTTTCCCATTCAAAATGTGTAACATCTTGTTAGTGTAATCAACCTGATTCATAAGGACTGCTGGTCCTGCACCACATTTGGGTGGAACTATCTCAGGGGATGGGGTTCGTCCCCCCTGGGTGTGGGAGCGGACAGGATTCTGTCACTCGAAGCCAGATCCAGGGTCTGGTATGTAGGGAGATCCACAGAGAATTGGAAGATATGCTATACCAGCTTGAGGGCTACCTGGTGCATTTAGAGAGTCAGCCAGCCCCTCCTGCTCAGACCCAAGCACAGCCATCTTTGGTGCCATGAAGGTGCAGTAGTTAATGCCCATGGGTGGGGAACTCAGCCCCACTGTATTCATTTGGGGGCTCATGGGCTTCCAATTACCAAATACCCTTCCCCATCCAAGGTGTTTACCTCCCACATGTGTCATATACTGCCCTGCATGCTGTTCTGTCTGTATTCTCACCTTAAAAAAGGACAATCTATTCCCCCCAAAAACAAAAGTTGCCCTACACATAACAGCCCATTTTGCACATGTTCATAGTTTAGTACTAGGCTAACTGCCCTTCTGGGCCATTTTTAAGTCTAGCCAATCACCCAAGTGAGAATCAAACCCTGC
>NC_056746.1:1224412088-1224442088 GCF_019279795.1 Protopterus annectens | reverse complement strand
CTTGGACTGAAGCTCCAAAAGTGGTGGTATTTCCATATTCATATTCATAAAGGATGCACACATCTCCAGAGTTGTAGCCCAACATTATGCATCACAGATCCTGCAGGTGTAGCTAACATAGGGGAGACAGTGCTTCAGGTTGTAGCCTGCTATAAATCCCTAAACATGTCTCAAGACTCACACTCCAAGTCCATAAACACCCTGGAGAATATTACTGTCTAGCCTAACACTCTCATACTGGTTGACGTCAATTACCCCACCATTCAGTGGGAAAGCTACTTATGAACCGATGCACTTGCCCATCACATCAAACTGGTCCTTACTAACATGGACAACTGTTGCTGTGTACACCAATATTCAACTCATCCCTTGTTAGATCTGACCACAAGGTAATCACCTTTGGAAATCCACAGCCCTCCTATCCCCCCCCCCCTCGCACCGGTAGCCACCATAAGAAGCCTTTCCAAAGCTAAATTTGGCCTCCTAAAAACAGAGGTGGCTAACCTCATGGCAGCCATGCAAATGGAGACTAATTGCATGACTGCTGAATCAAACAACAATGCAGTATGAACATGTACACAACTGCATGGATACCACCATACCCAATAGAACCAAGACCCTCACCTCCAAAAAAAAAAAGGAAGCCAATCTGGTGTTACCCATCCATAAAGAAACTGTACAACAGAAGGAGGAAACTGTTACTGAATAAGGAGAAGTCCCAAGACTGGAAAGAAACCCTTTTCAACCTCAATTAAAAGTTGAGATCCCCCATCAAATACTACAAAGCTAGCTGTGAAAACAGAATTGGAGCACATATTAAAGACAACCGCAAGGCCTCATACAGATATGTAAAGAATCTCCATGGCAATACCAAGATGTGCTCTGAGCTACTGATCTATGGTCTCTCCTAGACTGAGCCAACAAATATTGCCAATATACTGGCTGAAATATTGAGTGCAAACACTTACCACTCTCTCTCCCCAAAGGACCAGTCACAATACCAGTACACTGTCAGGCACCCAGTATTACTGTTGCACAGGTTAAAGCACCACTTTCCAAGGCCACAAATACAGGTTCTATGGGACTTGACAATTTCCCTGGCTGTGTTCTACATGGACTACAGACTGACATGGTACCTCACCTGTGTACCCTGTTCAATCATAGCCTCACCTCAGGCTTTGTCCCTACTGAATTGTGCAATGCTACAGTCACCCCTCTCCAGAACGGAGTAGTGACTACAGACCCTGGGAACTACTGCCCCAATAGCCTGACAGGTCTGTCATGCAAAGCTATGGAGTGCATCATAATGCATCTAATAAACAGGGATATGGGAATCTGCTGACTCAGGATCCCACACAGTTTAGTTTTGTGAAGGGTAGGTCATACCTGCTCAATCAACCTGGTCAACTTCTTGGAGTCAGTCACCTGAGCTGTGGATGAAGGCAAGGTGCCACATACAGCTTACCTTGATTTGGCCAAAGCCTTTCATAACATTCCCCACTTGGAAATCATGCAAAAACTCATTAAGTTAGACATCAACCCCTATATCACTAGGTGGGTTGCAGACTAAGTCACAGATAGAACTCACAGTGTGGAAATAGCTGACTCCAATTCAGACTGCTGAGCAGTCATAAGTGGAGTCTCACAGGGATCTGTCCTGAGTCCTCTCATGTTTGGAATCAACTTCTCTGAAGTCCATGCCATCATGAAGGGACTCTGGCTGACAAAGTTTGGAGACAATTGCAAGTTGGGAGCTATTATCAACTACCCAAATGATGTTGGCATCCTACAGAAAGGCCTCATTGAGATCAATGACTGGTGTCCATGACCTTAAGCTCAATGTCAGAAAATGTGTTGTCATCCCCTTTGGGAAAAACCCTGTTCCCATGCATTACCACATTGATGGTAATTCCCTGAACAAAGAAGGCGTTATAAGAGATCTGGGTACAAAGGTGGACAGCAATGTCTCTTTTGACCACCACATTGTCACTGTGGTCAGAAAGTCCTTCTATATTGCACATGTCAGTAATAATGCACTAGCATCCAGGAAGGAAGATGTCATTGTCCCCCTGTACTCTTCTTGACAGAGTGACACAGTTTGTTTTATCATACATATTCTGCTGGATGTGAGGTAGGTAAATGAAATGTATGTCCTCATTTTCTGACAACAATCATATCATCACAGTGATTTACAACAGAAAGGGAATAATCTGTAAAACAGACTAGAAATATAAGCAATAAACCTGGACATCCTGAAACAATCCAGCCAGCTGAGATGTATGCTCAGAACCCTTTACGGCAATGAATCTGGACCAAGGTTGATAAAGTGGAGGGTGAAAGCCATGAAAATGGGGATGTATCTGAAGTACTGGCATAGATAAGCTAACACACTTGTTGTAGTAACACCCTCCTGTGTGCTCTAACATATATTTAGTGAAGCAGCACAAGTAATTGAAATGGGAAATCTGCTAAGGGCAATTACACATGTATTTGCAAATATACCAGGCACTACAGGGATGTAACAGCACTGACAAACAGACATCAGTGTGAAAGTGCATATCCACAACCAATATCACCACAGTCACAGTCACATACCGGTAAGTCATGTGAACAGTAGAGTATACAGACTGTGTGAATAAATAGATCATTGTATGCCACACACACACACACTAGCCCTACATATACAGTCCCAGTTCCCAGTGTAGTCTGAATCCTGACCTTGGTAGAGGGCATATATCAGTCTGCCCCTACAAACACACACACACAGCCAATAGATCAGCAGAAACTGGAGCAGCATGCACAGTCAGATAAAAAAGAAGCCATAACACTTAAATCCACTCCCCTCCATACTTAGCCCAAATACCATGCACACATGACATGTGTACACAATCCTGACAGTCTGTTAACAATGGCCAGACATACACAGGGCTCTTACATGCACAGTTCACCTCAGAATGTACAGGCTCAGTACTCATATCTATGGCCTCTTCCCTGACATGTCTGTGGGTCTACTACATCACTGAGATGGCAGCAGGAATGAAGGCAGGAAATAATGATACTAAATATGTCTGAGCCTCATTGACATCTGGACAAAGCCTGACATCATTTGGGGACAAAGGCACAAACACAGGGGTAGATTAGATATATTGCTGTTATACATTGAGACGGTTGCAGATGTTACTGACTTTGTTGTAACATATCCTTTATGAGGAATATTAAGTCAGTAATACCAACAGATGTGAGTATTTACTGACTGCATTCCCAGAGTCCATGACTGATTTACCAATGACAACAACTGCCTGGGGAACAAACAAAACATAACAGGCAAACATGTGGACAGTCTGTGGACAGTGTGCCACTGGAGAGGTATGTCAGAGACATATCACTATTAGTCGTGAAGTCACTCACTAAATGCATGTCCACACAAACCCTGTCAGTCTATCAAGCCACCATATGTATAACAGCACTGATGGCATAGAATCTGCTCACAATTCTGGGGATATGTCCCCCATGTTGTTGGGCTGTCTCATCATGTCCTGTCCTGTGACATATTGCCACCTGCTGTATGTGAATCTGTAGCCCACCACCTCTGTAATGTCCCTCACACAGGCAAGGAAAAGGGGCAAGGCCCACATTAAGGAATGCCCCATATGTTGGAACTAGCAGCAGTGTCCAGGCCCACAGCACAATACCATGTGGGCACCTAAATAGTTGTATAGCATTAGCAATACCTGATATCTGCACATCTGTACAGAGGACAGACAGAAAGTAGATAGCCAAAGGGTTATGCATTAGGATGAATGTTTTGAAGGAGAGAATTCTGAAACTGAAAGATATGCCATTATTAAATGACAGCACTCCTCAATGACATGTCCAAAAACATAGTAGTTTACAGTTAATATCATAATATCAAATCCATATCCAATAGGAGATACATAAAAACATACAGCTCAAACACCAAGAACAAGATAGTTAGTACTCAGAGTCCCAGCTTTGCATGCAGGGATATATGTTTCAAGTACTATAATCTGCAATCTCCTTTTACTTGGGAAAGCACTGTTAAATGTACTAACTTAATAATATAATATGTGTTAAACTATTTTTCTTAACCAGAGCACTGTAGCTGATGTAACATGCAAATGTGACTGCATATAACATGGGATACTACCCATGTATAAAACAAATAAAAAAACAAAGATTGTGGTACTACCCATGTATACCCAAGTGTCCCATACAGTATAGTCACACCCCATTGCTACTGTAATGACAGCACATGTATAGGAAATGCTATGTATAGGAAATTAAATACACTTATTAAAGATGTTATTACCCTGCTAATTTATCAGACTGGAATGTGCTCAATGGTTACCAGGGCTGAGATATGCTTAGCAGGCTTAAGCATTGCTTAAATGAAAATGCTAATCAGATTTGCGCATTGGTAAGCTAACCCTACATGCTGTAAGCACCTATTAATTTAACCGTATTTTAGCAATGCTCACCATTGTGCAAATCCACACAAAAACATGCCTAAAGCTGCTCAAATCTGCCATAATCCCTCTGTATCCAATGGTCCTTGTTCTGCCTAGCAACAAAATAACCAGCCCTTGCAGGTCTTGAACCCAGGACACTGTACACCATATTCACAGCAATTTACCAGTAAGCCATCTGAGATGTATAGGTTCAGGATGTTTTCTCAAACATACCCTACTTTACAGACAGATTACAATAGGGAAGAGATGCTGTGCAATTAGGTTGGATTGGTATCTACAAATATATATATATATATATATATATATATATATATATATGAAAAAAAGCATATACATATAGAGAGAGAGAGAGATAGATTTGTATGGAGATACATATATGTGTATAACAACATACAGATATATTACAATAAATTCTGAAGTATATATATATATATATATATATATATATATATATATATATATATATATATATATATACACACATGTATGTATATATATATATATATATATACACACACACACACACACACACACACACACACACACACACACACACACACACACACACACACACACACACATATATATATATATATATATATATATATATATAAATGTGTGTGTGTGTGTAGATATGGCTCAAAATGCCCATACAAACATATGCTGCTGATAGACCACCCGTACCTGGGGCAGCATGCACAGTTGGATACAAAAGGACCCATGACACTCACATGTGCCCCCCCCCGGTCCAAATACATAAGTGAACAGTACATTGCTACAAAATCATGATAGGCCATACACAATGGCCAGACATACAATGACCTCTTAGCAAAACAACTAAAATGACTGAACATAGCAAAGAGAAATACAACCAGCTAGTAAATTACACATGTTTATTAAATTCTGATGCTTTAGACAAAGCCTTCATTGAGTAAAACATTACAAGAAATACTTGCCTTAATCACAAGAAGCAATTAACATTTAAAATAATATAACTAATACCACAGCCTCCAATTACACTCCTCATTTAATCCCCTAGGGGATAAAGTATCACATTTAATAATAATACATTGATTCTGTACATAACAATTGTTCTTTTATGAATGTTTCATCAAACTGAGGAACACTTTTTCCAAACCAGTCTTGGAACCCACTACTGTCCACATGGTGAGATTTATCCAAATGTACAGCTATAGAACATTCTTCTTTCCTATCAGTAATAGGTCTCACATGCTCTAGCAGCCCAGTTTTAAAACATGTGTTACTCTCCCCCACAGAAAATATGTTACAAGGGCATCTAAGCATTCTCTGTACACCAACCTCTTCAATGTACAGACTTCAACATGTTTCCCACCTTTCCCCTCAGAAGGAACGACAGCACTAAATAATGATAGACCATTATACCTATCAACCTCCTGCTGTATGACATCTGGACAAAGCCTGACATAATTGGTGGATAGAGGCCCAAATACATGGTGATACTTGAAATATTGCTGTTATACTTGAGAAAGTTGCTGGTGTTACAGAGTTTGTTGTAATGTATCTTTTCTGAGGGATATAAAGTCAGAAAACAAATGGTTGTTAGCATTTACTGATTGTAATCACCAGAGTATGCAACAGATTTGCCAAGGACAACACCTGTCTGGGGAACAGACCAAACATAACAGGCTAACCTCTGGCCATTATGTGGATAGCCCTACAGTTGAGAGTTATGCAGAGGCAGAACTTTGTCAGACTGAAACCCATGCAGAAGTAACATGTTCAGACAAACCCTATTAAACTAGCAGTATTAAAAACATATAACAGCAATATTCACATTCTGACCCTAAATCTTGAACCTTCTCCACCATTTATTTGGTCTTGTAAGAGGTACAAGCTCACACACCTCCAGGATGTCTTCCTCACAGGTAAGGGAAAGGGCTAACACCCACATGGAGTACTCAGTTACAGGAGTGTGACGCCATGACATTGGCTATTGGAAGAACTACATAGCTGCTCTGCATGCAATTAGCAAGTGGGGAACACCAACTGGTGCACAGGCTGACACCTGGTCATGAGCATCACCTACAAAACCCATGCTACCACCTATTCAAACCAGTTATCCCTATATATATATATATATATATATATATATATATATATATATATATATATATATATATATATATCTGTAGTACATAGAGAGTGAGAGAGAACAAATAAAAACAAAAAACAGAAAAAAGAAAAGAAAAAAAAAGTATGTGAAACATGTAAGCATGTAATTGAATTTAGTAGTTGGTCTGTAATAATGGGAAATATGATTTGGAAAAATATATGCCCCAACAAGACTTGCTTTACTAATGTCCTGCTGGACAGCTGCTATGGCCATAGCATTGGGCACTCTCTGCAGTGGAAGAGATCACAGCCATACCTCTCAACTGTACAGATCTTCACAGAATGTACAGATTCTGTCTGTTCCTCCTGAAATCTGTACTTTTCTGGCAAATAGCTGAGGATTGAAATAATTAAGTAATGACAAACAGATGAGTTTAAGACTCCATATCCTTAAGAATATTCACGGTAATGCAAAATGTGTTATTCTACAAACTTCCTAAGTTTAACAGGAATATTTAAAATCTGTCCCTATTTATCCCCCATCATTTTAGGCTTTGTCCAGATGTCATGCTCTAAGAGGTTGAGAGGTAGGGTCATAGCTCAGGAACCTGACTCACCCTGGGAAAGGACAGCTCACATATGACAACCACTGAGGTGTCTGTCAAACAGTTGTGACTATGCCACTGCTAGGCCAGTAAATGGGATATTGTCCATATCCATATGTTACCTGTGAATATGAGTACGATACATGTTTGTCTTGTAAATCTAAGAGACCTATATAGAGCATGTGCATAGTAAAGTACTGTTGCAGACATGTGTGTTGAACTGCATGTGTTTTAATGAATTAATAACATTCAACTGTACAGTGTTTTGCTGGACAATAAGAACATTTGTGAGTGATATCTATAGTCACATACACATATACTTGTGTTATGTCAGCCAAACCATTGGCAAGTCTGTGAGCAATGACAACGTAACATAATAGCCTTCTTATGACTGTTGGACATCTTCCAGGTTATCACAGTGATGTCAAAGCCTACTATGCAATCAACTTACTAATGTATGGTGCAGCTATATTAATACAGTATCAATACTGCTGTCCCTTTTGTCACCCATTTATGTGTGCTATTGTCCAGAAGTCGTGCTATAACAGGTTGAGAAGTATGACTGAGCAGCTAGACTGTAAATACAGTGTAGCATACTAACATAAAACATAAATGTATACCAGATATCCTGTGAGTACATGTATGTATGTATGCATACGTTCAGCTGGAAGGCACAAAACTAATAACATGGGTTTCAGGCAGTCAGGTAAATAGGTTGTGCATGTTGCACATCTGTGTAATATCAGTATCAGTGCATACAACAGACATAAATAGGTTCATAGGTTCATAGGTTCATACTAGGCTATCTGCCCTGGGGCAATTATAAGCCTAGCCCGATTCTGTATGGCTTACGCCACCCCTTGATTTGAGTATACTGTGCCCTTTTTAAGGTTTAGTTTACTGTGCCTCTGTCTAATAGTGACACGGGAGTAATCCCTGGGACAAACCTACGATCCCCCATCCACCTATCAAGATTCTTCTTGAAGAGATTCAGTGAGGTGCTCTCCCTCACATGAACTGGAATTCTATTCCAGAGTGAAGGGAGCCTCTGGGTTATGAACCTGTCCCTCCAGCAAGTTCTATTTATTTCTGTGCTGAGGTTCAAGTTCCTCGAGCGTGTGGCTCTAAGGGATTTAGATTTACTGAGGTGGAGCATGTCCATTAATTCTGGATTTGACATAGCTTTGTATGTCAGGCAAAGATCACCTCGAAGTAGGCGGTATGCAACTGAGTAGAGCTGGAGTTTTTTTAACTGAGCAGCATATGGTATCTGTTTGAGACCCTTGATCCTCTTGGTGAGATACTTTTGGGGTATTTCTAATTGCTGCAGGTGTCGGGTAAGGTACATCCCAAAAGGGGCATTGTATTCTATGATGGGCCTGATGAGGGATGAATAAAGGGGCATGATTACCTCTCTTGATCTAGATGTGAAACCCTTCATGATGAGGTGGGCTATGTAGAAGGTCTTTCTAACCACTTTGGCAATGTGGTTTTCAAAGGAGAGATTGCTATCAACTTGGGTCCCCAGGTCCCTAATAACTTTCTCGGTACTTAATGGGTTTCCGCCTATGTGGTAATTTGTGGGCACATTGTTTTTGCCAAAGGGTATGACTATACATTTTTTGTCATTTAGCTTTAAACCATGGCGCTGGCACCAGTTATGTGTCTCTGTGAGACCTTTTTGAACGATGTTTGTGTCAGCTGGAGAGTTGATTATGGTGCTCAGTTTGCAGTCATCTGCGAACTTGGTGAGCCATAGTCCTCCCATGTTTGCCTGTACCTCGGAAAAGTATATACCGAACAAGAGTGGTCCCAGGACAGAACCCTGTGGGATGCCACTTGTGACCGGTTTCGAGTCTGACATGGCTCCAGCAACTCTCACTCTGTGGGTTCTGTCTTTGAGCCAGTTTGTGATCCATCTTGTGACATAGGGGTTTATATTTAAGCTGGATAGCTTATCTATGATGCCCGAGTGGGGTATTGTGTCAAATGCCTTTGCAAGGTCCAGATAGGCTGTGTGGACTACCTTTCCTTCATCTATGGCTTTGGTGACTGTTTTGAAGAAGTCAACCAGGTTCAAAAGGCAGGATCTGCCCTTGACAAAGCCGAACTGGGTAGGATCTAGTGTCTGTAGGTCCCCAATGTCTTTGTTTATGAGCTCCATGATGATCCCCTTCATAGCCTTGCAAACTAAGCTAGTCAGGCTTATAGGGCAATAGTTTCCAGGGTCTGTAGAGGCTCCACCTTTGTGGAGTGGGACCACTGTTGCTGTACGCCATTCTGTGGGCACATATCCTGTAGTGAGGCTGAGATTGTATAGCTGTTTTATTTGAGGGATTAGTTCCTCTTGGAGTTCATGTAGGATGCAACCTGGGATGCCATCTGGTCCCATGGAAGCAGTGTTTTTTGCTTTGGAGAGGGCAGCCTTCACCTAAGCATCAGAGATGTTTGGGAGGCAGCCCTCTGCCGGGATAGATACTTGCTCTTTTGGGGGGGAGGGGGTGGAGAAGTTTGCACTGAACCTGTCTGCCAGGATATTGGCAATGTCTGTGGGTTCAGTGTATTTTTTGTCATTTAGAATCAACTCAGAACAAGTCTGGGAGTTGCATCCCAGGTTTCTAACATAACTGAAAAAGCCTTATGATTGTCTTTGGTGTCCTGTGCAATTTTTCTCTCGAAGCTGGCCTTGGAGGATTTTATGAGGGATTGTAATTTTTTGCTAGTACTGATCAAAGATGCCTTCCTTATTAGGGATTTTGCTCTATCATGTAGTAGCTTCCTCCTTCTGTTGTACAGTTTATTTATGGCAGGGGTCCACCAGACTGGACGCCTGCCTTTGGATGATTGGGTCTTGGTTTTGTTTGGGATAGCATGATCCATGCATTCCTGGAGATGTCTGTAGAATGCGTTTATATAGGATTCTGCAGTTTGGGCCATAGTTTCCACTGGCCCTGGGGCCTTGAAGGATTCCACTTTGGTTTTGAGAAGTGAGAAGTTTGCTTTTGAGAAGTTTTCACTGTGGTTTTCTGGGCTGGGGGTGGGGTTGGGATGTGGACATCCAGTGAAATTAATTTATGGTCTGATCTTACCAATGAGGGATATACTTCTGGTGTGGAGCATAGAGTCCCCATGTTGGTAATGATCAGGTCTAGTATGTTGTCCCCTCTTGTGGGAGTGGTGACTAGTTGTTCCATAGCATTTGAGTTTATAATTTCCAGGAACCTTTGGGCTAAGGTGCTGGGGCTTGAATAGTGCTCCCAGTCAATGTTTGGATAGTTGAAGTCGCCCAATATAATGGTGTTCGGAGAGATCTTCATGTTCTCCAATGTTTTCAGGAAAGCTGAGTGGGATTCCTGACTTTGAGAGGGTGGTCTGTAGGATGCTATAAACTGAAAAGCAGTCTTGCCCACTGTTAGTTGCACATGGATGGTCTTCGATACTTCATGCAATGGCACTAACCTGGAGGTGTGGATATCCTTGAAAAATATGGAAACTCTCCCTCCTTTTGTGGTTCGGTCTGGGTTTTGGGGCCAAAAAGCATGATATGAGGTATAGCCTGGTAGTGCTGGGGTGCTCTCTGGAGCCTTGAACCAGGTTTCTTTCATTGCACAGATATCGATGTTCTCTGTACTGAGGAGAGCTTCGAGTGCATGCATCTTGAGGTTAAGACTTCCGGCGTTTAGCAGCATTATCCTTAGTTTTTTGTTCCTTGTGCTGTCTATGGGGGTGGGTTTGACTTTTGAGCCTTGCCTAAAAAAGGCACTATGGGGCTAGCAAGAGCCTTTGCCAATATCCGAAAGCCCAGTGGTGACAGGTGCAAACTGTCTCTAGCGAAGCAACGTGGCTTGTCGAGCATGTCATCCCAGGCTGACAGACACTGGATCCCCTTTGAATGACACCAAAATTTTAGCCAATTGTTAAAATCGATCATTTTGTCTTTGTACTGTGGCATCATTCTAGGGGAGGGTAAGATGCTGCTCAAGGTCAGGGTCATACCAGCCTGGGCTACATGATCAGAGAGCTTCTCTATGTCTCTTTTCATGTAGTCCAGAGAGGTACGTCTCAGGTCATTCACACCAGCATGTACAATGACTGAGTCATATTTGTATTTGCTTTGGAGTGACCTGAGTGCTTGCGTTATGTGGCGGATCCTAGCACCCGACAGGCAGTTCACCATGACCTTCTCTTTATTCAGCCTGGTGAGTAGGACATCAGTGTGTCTGACAATAGAGTCACCTATTACAAGAGTATCAGGTGTGTTATTCAACCTTAAGGGCTGTGGCTGCTTGGCACACTGACTTTGTGGGTTATGTGTTGTGCGTGTTTTGTTTTGAGGTAGCGTTTGCTTGGATGTCTGCTTTGGAGGTCTCTGTTGCTTAGGTAGATTTTTATTTAGAGCCTCCGAGTATGTTTTTGTGTATTTATGTGTTTGGTTCGCTGATGTGGTGGGACTATGTGATACTGGAATTGTGTTGTGTGAGGTTACCTTCTCCTCCTGACTAGTTACACCAGTTTTGAGATGAGAGAGCTCAGCCTCCAGTTTGGCTAAATAGTTGCATCTCTCACATATATTTGAACCTGTTTGGAGGAGGAGAGGATTGTCCGTGTACTTGAGACAGTTGTAAAATTGCCTCAAAATTCCCAGATTCACCAGCTGGACTGGAGAGGAAACCATTGACTGACCTTTGGACATGCTAGAGTAATATAGGGAAACTGAATTTAAGACGGACCAATAGAGGACAGGGTAATCGTAGAGAGTATGAGAATAAGTAGTGCTTATGGTTCAATAGTGCTAACTTGTAGGATTACTTAATTGGACCAGTGAAGGGCCTTAGAATGAGAATATGGTGTTTAAATTGAGAGATAGAGCAGTTCTAAGGGAAAAAGTGAAGAGCAGACTTTGTGGAGCCAGGAATAGTTTAAACCCAATTAGGCGGCGCTGCCCGCTGTTGCACTATGCTCAAAAATGCGCAAAACCGCGCAAAAGAGGGTTTTAAGAGAGGAAGATGAAGGAGTTTTGGAATTGACCCAAAATGGCCAATAAAACTACAGTTTCAAGTCAGTAATCACTCCCACAGGGGCAGGCAGGCTGCTCAATGTTTTTCACTGCCACTGATCAACAGAGAGACTTCCCTTTAGCCCAAGCAAAAAATGGCCTCACAGAAACTTACAAACAGTTCAAGAACAGCAAGCCTGTAACTGAACTTTTTTAAATCTCAGAAAAGTGGGAAAAAAGCAAGATTTTTTTGTTTTTTTGTTTTTTTCAGAGATAGCAGAGGTTCACAAGTATCAACAAGTTATAACAGTGCAGCAAATGCCCCCACACAAGAGTGCTAGGCCAAAGACAGATAAAATGCAAGTTTTGAGAAAAAAATAATTTTAAAAATAAGTGCAAACAGGAAATTCAGTAAACAGCTCTAGGTTGTGCTCTAAATACAGTTACTAATGCAGAAATCAAGTTTAACAAGCCCGAAAATGCTCAAAATAGGCAGCTATGCAGAAAAACTTAGCAAATAAACAGAGGAAAAATACTTAAAATCTCAAAAGTGGCTCCTTTCTTCTCTCAGCGTTTTCTCCTCTTGGTGGGTGCTTCACCAACAGCCAACAAGCCTGAAAAGACACCAAAACCACGAGGCAACCAGGTTTTAAGAGAGGAAGATGAAGGAGTTTTGGAATTGACCCAAAATGGCCAATAAAACTACAGTTTCAAGTCAGTAACCACTCCCACAGGGGCAGGCAGGCTGCTCAATGTTTTTCACTGCCACTGATCAACAGAGAGACTTCCCTTTAGCCCAAGCAAAAAATGGCCTCACAGAAACTTACAAACAGTTCAAGAACAGCAAGCCTTGTACAGCTACTGGCTGTTGCATTGCCCTGACACTGATATGGGTACTAGAGTAGGCATGATTATCAGGTAGTAATCAGAGAAGTGTCCAACTGTGTTATGACCCTCTGTCCATGCCTATCACTAAGAGTTATATCAACACCTATATACAATGGATATCAAAAGTGTACACACCCCTGTTGGAATGCCAGGTTTGTGTGATGTATGATAATGAGACCACAGAAAATCATTTCAAAATGTTTTTCATCTTGAATGTGACCCCTAACCTGCACAATTCTATTGAAAAACAAACAAAGCTGTTTCAAGGAAGGTGAGAAACTATTGCCAAGTGAAGATGTGCCATGATGTTAGAGTCCAAACCAAGATGAATGAATGCTGTAACCATCTCAACAGGTGCTTACACAACATATCAGTTTAAGGGTGTTCACACTCATTCAACTGGCTTATTGTACTGATTATTATTTCCATATGTTGTCACAGACCAGATTTTTATGTTTTCAATTGAATTGTACAGGCTATAGGTCACATTAAAGGTAGGAATTGTTTTGAAATGAGTTATTGTGGTGTCATGTTTGTATTGCACAAATACCAGGCATTGTAACAAGGGTGTGTACACTTTATATCCACTGCAGCTATATGGACTCATCAGTACCTGACCCCTTTGGTGGACAGCAGCAATACACAAACCACATAAAAGGTTGCTATATTGACTGTACAGGGACACATAGGTGCAGGCAACAACTTGGAAGCAAGTCTACCTCTATCTAACAAGCATGTACGTTCACAGGTGACTTCCTGCAAGGCTGACTATGACTACAAATCAGACATATCCACACCACCAAGGACAATTGCAACAGTATCTCCACATATGTTGTCAGTCTCAGAGGCAACAACACAATTTATACTGTACTGGGAATAAAGCACACCTCATACACACATGCTATGGATATAGGCAACCTGTATCAGACAGGTTAGGTGGGAACATCACTACCCTGTCCACCCCATTTGTATAAGGGGATATCCATCTCTACCACACTCCTCCCCTCAGCAATGTTGAGCATGTACATATTGCCTACTGATGGCAACAACAGCAAGTCCCCATGGGGCATAATAGCATCACTGTCTGCTTCCTACATGAACTCAGGCATGTGCTCACAGCTCCATCACACTACAGTCAAACACATACTTGCCACCATCCACATGGAAGATGGCCACTGTCATCCCTCTACACAGAAATGAATGGAGAATAGAGGATTATGCAATTAAGTGCCCAACATTGGTGGTAATAAGATATCCCAGGGCCAGGACTGTAATGCAAGCTTCTATAGCCATGATAGATTAGAGGGTTTTAGTGTAGTTTGGATTATTTGCAAGTAATATCTAGTGTTGATGTGCAATATGACAACCATATGAGGTCATGTGACCTTTATTTCTGTTTATGCCTTCCAGGTAACATGCAGAGGCCTCGCCTCCCAGCATTCTCTGTTGGTGAAAATGACATAATCACCCAATTTGTGATAGAACATTATGGGCTCATATTTGGGTGGAGAGCACAAGATGTGCAGGAGAGGACCACCCTGAGGAACAATCTGGGCCACAGGGTAAATGATGTTGGCCTGCACAGCAGAACTTATGAGCAGGTGCAGCATCGGGCCAGCAACCTCATCCACCATGCTCATCAATGGGCTGCTGGTGTAACGAGGGACCAGTTAGCCACAGCTAGGGGCCTAGCCATCCAGCCCCCACTGTCATCTACCGAGGAGTTCCTCACCAACCTTGGGACACCCACCAATGCACAACCCCTGAAGCTCAAGATAGCATTGTGGAGGTGGGTTGCACCCACACAATGTATGAGGAGCGTGCAGGTAAGGCCCTAGTGCACATTATTAGATTGTTGTTGCTTATCCATTTCTATCTGTATGGTATCTACATCCATATGTCAGATGAAATAGTAGGTCTTGCTGGTGTTTATTAATGTACAGCCATGCACATCTATGGTGATGGCCATCATATTTTGTAGTATTGGGGGTCGTACTGTTAATGTGCTGAAATGCTGCTTCCATCCTCTACCAAGGCCACATGAGTGGATACTGACATTACCTCTCGCCCACAACTATTTAGGTCCCTCTGGTATACAACTGGGACAACAGCCTGTAGCTAGTGAGTATGGAATTGTTTTGTTGAGGTTTGCCAATACACTGGCCATGTTATGGCCATGCTATTTGCCATGCACACATTTATCACACCTATCCATAATGCATGATGCACATATTCAGTTTTGTTGGTGTTAACTGCACTGCGTATATGTTCAGTTTTGTTGGTGTTAACTGCACTGCATCACAGTGGTCACCATGGTGTCATATCTAAAGGGTATGTAAGATTCCTGCAATATACCTCACAACCTATCAGTGCAAGATGTTGGACAGAGACAAACAAAATAGTGGGACAAATGTGCTACGGTAGAGACATGCATGAACCATTACCCTTATACAGTTGATACAACAGTGTACACACACCTATTAATATGGCAACTGTTCCCGATATATACAACGAGAGGCCACAATAATACAATCCACACCTTTTACAAGCTGTAATGTGATCCTAACATGAACAATTAATGTGTAAAATAGAATTATATGTTAAGGCAACAAATATGGGGTATACAAACCTTACAAAACACTGGATGCATATGTGTGCACACACTCAAAATAACATATTGTGGAGGCAGCTTGTGATGTACTGACAGCATTTACTCTACTTGAGTACACACCTGCCATCAAGTACAGGGCCTCAATGCCACACCAAGTAATGGTCTGCTGTTCAAGAATTATGTTCATATAATTTTCTCAGTTGCCTGCAGCAGAAGCAGCCGTGGCTTGCACACATCTTACAAAGCATCAAAGGGATCCCATATCTGAAATGTAGCAGTCAGGAGTAAGGAAAAAAAACATTACCTCACCAAGGAAAACAGTGCAGACAGTGATCTGAAGGCATATTAAATATGGGACAACAGTGATGTTGAAAAGAACCAGATGCCCATCCAAAGCATACAACAAAACATGTAGAAAACTGGTCAGGGAGGCTGCCAGAAGACATGCATCAACACTGAGGGAGTTGCAGGAATATCTAACAAGTACTGCCTGTGTAGTGCCTGTGGCAGCAATCACCTGGATTCTGAATAAGTGTGGCCTATGGGGTAGGATAAGCAGACAGAAGATTTTCCCCACAAGAAGCACTATCAATGGCTGTGCACAGGTAGCAAAAGCATAATATCACATCTCCTAAAGCCATGTGTTGCAATGTGCAATGGTGTCATGACATCAAGGTTCAAATCTACAGTCAATATTCATAAAGATATGTGTGGTGCATAAGCAGCACCTCACTTCATCTCAGGGCTACCATCCCCCAAATTGATGCTTGTTGGTGCCAGTGTACACTTTTTAGGGTTGCTGTTCATTAGCAGGAACTAAGCCTGTAGACATGATGGAGGGAATCTGGAACACTGCAAAATAATACTCACATGTGGCCCACAGTTGTCAAGCTTCTGCAATAAGGCTGAGGGTGGGAAGGGGTTTCAGCTTCAAACACAACAGTGAACTGAAGCATACATCCAAAGCTAGCTAAGAATGACTATATCTGAACACATTCAAGCTTATGATTTGGGCAGACATAATGTAAACCACCAATGACCAGCAAAAAACGATAGTGAACACGCAATAATGAAGAAATAATGATTATTTATTTATAATTCCTTCAAATCCAGACCCGTTTCGGCTATTCAGCCTTTATCAATGAATACAATAAAGTTTTTGTATTCATTGATAAAGGCTGAATAGCAGAAACTGGTCTGGATTTGAAGGAATTATAAATAAATAATCATTATTTCTTCATTACTGTGTGTTCACTATCGTTTTTTGCTGGTCGTTGGTGGTTTACATTGTTGGCTTGACCCTGCATGCCATCCTTGTGGAGCATATGGTTGTTTGGGCAGACATAACCCAGACTCAACAGCAATAGTAAAACCCTTGTGTGACCTCCAAGGGCTATGCACATGAACTGTCCTTGCAATCTGGCAGAGTTGGGGAACCTTTGTAGGGAAGACAGACCAAATAATGCCAAGTTAAGATGTTCCATGCTATTATACCCCTTCCCAGGAATAGTGACTGCTGCAGTTCACTTAATAAGTGCTTCATCAAACCATTAGTTTAAGGGTATTCACACTTATGCGACCCCCATAGTGTATGCATCTCATTCAGTAGCTTCATGACTAACACATTTGTTTCATTCTGGATTGGAATGCACAGGTCATATGTCACATATCAGGTGTGTAATGTCTTCAAATTCAGTAGTGTGGTCCCATTTCATATCATAGAAGAGGATGATATGTCAACAGGTGTGTACACTCTCCTCATATCCACATTAAGCTTTGAAGGTCATTGGTGTAACCAGATTTTATTGCACATACATGCACTGCTGCTGATGAGATCTGCAAATCAAATGTCAGTCATTAATTAGTGACATCAGTCCTCATTTCATCCCAGTTATGAGTCAGACAAACACATAGGGGTTTTGAGGAACAGAACAAACATAACTGCCAGACATCTACACATTCAGCAATGATTTGCACAGTTGTGAGGTATGGTCTACATTAGATGCCAGTGTGCTATACAGGTGCACAGCAATAATGAGTACATGGGTGCGGTGTGTTCCAAAAGAAGGGACGTCACCTACAAACATGACTCATGCATTCCAGAGATGTATTTTGTTAGTAACAGGGATTAAGAATGGCTGCAATGCATGATGTTGAGTGTCATGTGTCATGCATGTTAACTGTTGGGTAATGTGAGGTCTGTGTAATATCTTTGTGCCACCTCAGATATACGAGTGTGTGTGTGTGTGTGTGTGTGTGTGTGTGTGTGTGTGTGTGTGTGTGTGTGTTTGTGTGTGTGGGTGTGTGTGTGTGTAAGAAGACCATAATGTACAGTTATTAATTTACGTATATCATCTTCTCCTCACAGGTGGCGATGTGGGTCTGGGTCCCTCCTGCAGAGAAACTGATGTCAGTGTCTCTGTTGACTCTGACAATGATGATAAGCATAGTGGGGCACAGGCAGGGTTGTCAGAAGCTGAATCTGTGTCATTGGTTAGCATCCCACTTTATTCCACCCCATCGCCGCACACAGTCACAATATTTACACATACCCCATCACCAGTGGCCATAGATGAGGGACTGTTGGTGGGTGGTGGCATGAGACAGGAAAGTGTGGTGACTATGGCAAGTGTGTCTGTCGACACTAGTCATAGCCAGATAACAGGCAAGGTTCCACACAGGTGGATGGACAAGGGCACTCGTAGAAGGACTGCTGCCCATCATGCCCCTGCCACAAGTACCACGGCAGGTGTCACCAGACACATGTTTTGGACTGTCATGGAGGCACAGGCATGTATTGAATGTTCCACCAGAGATGGTCTGAGGCTCTTGAGGGCTACTCTTCCTGCTGTACATGACAACATCCGTGATCTTGCAGATGCCCACCGTTATTATGTGGAGCTCATGGATAGACGGATGGGTGAGATGGTAGCAATCCTTGACCATGGAGTGTCTGTGCTAGAGCACGTGGTGGGAGTAGGGCATCAGCCACATGGATGTGGGACAGCACCATGAACAGCTTACTGTCTATGTGGCTGTGCAAAATCTCACTCCTGCTCCTGTAGTGACAGTATCAGCAGCTCCACTGCAAGGAGGGTGCTGTCCACACCACGATGCAGTAGGCCATGGGGACACGATCCTGGCTGGTCCCAACAGGGACATGGATCCAGCAGATAATTGTAATTGTCAGGGGAGATTACTGCATCTGGGCTTCTGCCTGGTGGTGCCTGTGCAATCCCTGGCAGGCACAGTTCCCATGTCCATGGCTGGACACAGTGAACTGTACACCCTGCCATGTATGGTCTGCAGCTGTCCAACATACCTCTGTACAGGGCAGCCACATGTCAGAACTGTGTGCATCCATACCATGCACCCACACACACACACACACACACACACACACACACACCACCATCACAGCTAGGGCACCTCCATACTTCTTACACACACCACCTCTGCATGGCCCATTTAATAAGCATCCCCTAACCCACACATATGATGTCAACCAAATGGCTCAGCCTAGGCCTCTGGCAAACCCACACTACACCATGTGCATATGATACCTGTATCACATCCCTGTCATCAATATCATCAATGCAGGGACATGCTAATATGGTTCTGATGCACAGGGTGAATGTACTACAGTTTAGCAATGTAATGCTTTTTAAAGTGTTGTCAGCTGGCATGTTTAATGCTTACATGTCAGGATATGTAGCTGTCCAACCATGATGCATTATTGCTGTTATTAACACTGACCAAGGGTGGTCTCCATTCAGTTTGTGTTCTAGTTGTCTGTATGTCAGAAGGATATTGGCCTGCTGTCCTTTCCTACAAGGGGTGTGGCAGTGTGGTAACACATTGACTGTGCCATATCCTGGGTACAGCTGTACACTCTATAACAGTTATTGCATGTGACACATGGCTGATATGTTTGGTAAGTGCATGGTGGCTGATGTACAGTGGACAATGGTAAATGTACTGAGTGGCACACACCAAATGTTTGTGAATAACACACACACACACACAGGCTTTTGTGTTGAAGCAACACACAGAGAGTACTGTTCACATGGATGTACTTCAATTTGCAGAGAACTCATTTTTGCAAATGTAATTCCACCAAGACTGAATTGCCAGAACCAGAAATCACAAAATAATCAGTCCGCTAAATTTAATTTCAATGAAAATATTAGTTGTAGGGTATATGTCCTTTCCCCCACTGTAGTGCAATCCTGGAGTTGGTATAAATAGTTGTGGTGGTGTGAGGGGCACATCCCCCCACATTGGAGGGTGTGGGGTTGCGTAGATCCACACCTAGTTAAATTAACAACTACTTACCCTCTTAACATAAACTCAACAGTATAATAGCACACTATGTGTGGGGGTATGTACAACACTATCCCCAATGTGGGGGCCTGTGCCCCCAACAACCACAACCAACTATATATACTAACTCCAGTATTACAGCTGTACAGTGGGAAAAAGGGCATTTATACTGCCACTACTAGTTTTGGTGAAATGAATTTCCACAAGATGATTAATTTGCAATTTTAGCTTTTGCCAATTTGGTCTCAGTCAAATGAACTCCTGGGAAATATTTTTTTCTGCAAACTGAAGTAGATCCCTTCACACACACACACACACACACACACACACACACACACACACACACACACACACACAAACACTTTCTAACACTGAGATTAGAACCTCTACCTATGTAGTTATTGCTACTAATGTGTTCTGCCTTAATTGCACACACCACATAGTTTATAGGGTGAGGTGTGTTCTGAGGTTCCTGTAAAGTGAACAACATCACCGGGCCTTGTACAGTATGGCAATGGGGGATGTACTGGGTGTGAATGGACAAAAGATACCATAACATGCTGATGTATACACATTGACAAACACATACAGTCATAGACACATTTGACACACCTGGGTTTAGCAGCCCTGACTATCTTGTCAGTCAGGACATACTGTTACATAGTTCATGCACACAGCACAGGCCTTATTTGGCTGAAGATTGTTGTCAGATAATTGTATAGTTGACGGAGACAGCAGACCACATACACTTGACCTTGGGACATGTAGTGGGAGCACCACTGTCAAAAATGTGATAGAAACCCTCCAAGTGGACATAGTACTCACGAAAACACAGGATACTGTACTAACTCACAAATGTTTACAGATTTGGTCTTCCTCAGATTAGAACCCCTGGCTATGTAGTTGTTGTGACTACAGTGACACACATTTACAGCAAGCAACACAGACTGTAAGGTGATGACTGTTCCATGGCTCCTGTACTGTGGCCAACATCACCAGCCCTTGTACAGTATGGCAATGTGCAGTGTGTGTGGAGACTAAACCCTAAAAATGCTGTCTCATAAAAATGTGCTGACTTTCAGAGACTCACACACACATACACACACATACTCACATATCTCAGGACTCATGGTGGAAACCCCACCTACGTAGTTATTATTAGTATTGTGTAATCCAGTTACCACATGCTCCATGGAGCCTATAGGGTGAAGAGTGTCACAAAGTACCCTTACAGTGAATAACATCACGAGCACTGCAAAGTATGGCAATGGGAGGTGGAGTGGGTATAAAGGCCACAAAGTAATGTCACCGGGTCTATATTAGAAGACCGAATGTTTAGGTGATTGAACACCTAAACATCAATCTTCTAATATCGAAAGCAAAAAACGGCCAACGGATGATTTAATGCAGGGAAAGATTTTCCTTGGCCATTCGCTGGAGTTTGCTATTTCCCCACTGTTGAGTGATCTCAGAGTTGGTATATTTAGTTAGCGGGGTGTGGGGGCACAGCCACCCATGTCAGGGAGTGTGAGGGACAAAGCCCCCCACTTAATTTAGATGTAAAGTAATGTTTTTGTGTTGTGGCTGAGGGAAGTGTTTCCCCTGGGATGTTCAACATTGTGTGGTTCGATATTAGAAGATCGATGTTTAGGTGTTTGATCACCTAAACAGTCGGTCTTCTAATATAGACCCATGTCACCTACAGGTTTACATGCTCACAAACAGTTGTATACATATTTCCCAGCACTGAGTGTCATGGGTCCATGTATTCATATGTGTGAACCACATTAATGGTTATGGGGCCAATACAAGCCTAACCCATGGGAGTACCCTGGCATCATGCCACCTGACATTGGTCAACAGAGCATCTATCAAATACTGCCACATGAGTGATCCCCAGGGTAACAGTTATAGTCACCATCCAGTCATATGAATTTCTCTTGAAGAGGGCCAGTGAGGTGCTTTGACATGTATGCAACATATATTGCATAACGTGGCCAGTATCTGGGTTATGAACCTGTTCTCGAGAATCTTCCATTGAATGTGGTAATGCGGTTGAGCTATCCATGGCATGTGGTGGATACAGATTGGGATTTCCTAGCTGTGGCATGTGTAATAAAATTGGGCAGACATGGCATTGTCAGTCAAGCAGGGATTGCCTGTAAGTAGCCTAGATGTGGCAGGGAACACTTGAAGGTTTTGGCCTCTTTTCATATCAGACAGTTGTTTCATGCCTCAGGTCCTACATGTGAGGTACACTTGCAGCCTACCCAGTTGTTGAAGGTGTCTAGTGAGTTACATGGAAAATGGGCCATTGTACCTGCTGATTGACCTAATGAGTGAGGAGTGGAGGGAGTCATTGAACTCTTCATTCCTGGATGACACACCCTTATTATGCAATGTGCCACATGGAAGGACTATCTGTCCACAGTGGCAATGTGGTGGTCGGAAGAGAGGTTGCTGTCAAGCTGTGTTCACAGACCACCTATAAGGACAGCTGTGCCCATTGGACTATGAACAATGTGGTCATTTGTGGACCACACATTGACTCAACAGGGTATTGTGTCACATTTCTTGCCATTGAGACTAAGGCCAGTGTTCTGTCAACAGTTGGAGGTGTCAGATGTCATTACCCTGCTATTTTATCTGACTGGAATGTAATCAATGGTTACCAGGGCTGAGCTATGCTTAGCAGGTTTTAGCACTGCTTAAATGTAAATGTTAAGCAGATTTTCACACTGGTAAGCAAAGCCTACATGGTGTAAGTGCCTATTCATTTAACCATAAGTTAGCAATGCTTACCATCACACAAACCTGAGCAAACACACTTAACGCTGCTCAAAACTGCCTTAATCCATTTGTATCCAGCAGTCCTTGTTCTGCTTAGCAAGAAAAATAAACAGCACTTGAACTAAGGACCCTGCACACCATATTCACAGCTATTCACCAGTAAGCCATTTGAGATGTATAGTTTTAGGATGTTTTCTCAAACATACCCTACTTTACAGACAGTTTACAATAGTGAAGAGACACTGTGCAATTAGAACGGTTTGGTATCTTTATCTATATATATATATATATATATATATATATATATATATATATATATATATATATATATATATATATATATATATACATATATATAAAGAACATATATATATATATATATATATATATATATATATATATATATATATATATATACATATACATATATATAGAGAGAGAGAGATATGTATGGAGATACATATATCTGTATAACAATATATAGCTATATTACCAATAAATACTGAGATGTAAATATATATATGTGTGTGTGTGTGTGTGTGTGTGTGTGTGTGTGTGTGTGTGTGTGTGTGTGTGTGTGCAAATATACAATACATGCACACACACACACACACACACACACACACACACACACACACACACACACACACACACACGCATATATATATATATATATATATATATATATATATATATATATGTATATACATATGCACACATGTCTCAAAATATATATGCATACATGTCTCAAAATGCCCATACAAACATACAAACATATGCTTCTGATAGACCACCCATAACTGGGGCAGCATGCACAGTTGGATACAAAAGGACCCATGACACTCACATCTGCCCCCCCCACAGTCACTATAAATAAGTGAACAGTACACTGCTACAAAAGCATGATAGGCCATACACAATGGTCAGACATACAGCAACCTCTAAGCAAAACAACTAAAATGACTGAACATTGCAAAGAGAAATATAACCAGCCAGTAATTCACAAACTGTCATACAACTCTTCATATGCCTCTTTCTTAGCCTTTGCCACATCTTTCGTTGCCATGCACTTCATCTCCTCACACTCCTGTCTATTTTCCTCATCTGTCTGACCATCTCACTCCTTCTTCCCCCTCCTCTTTCTCTGTATACTGTCTTGTACTTCATCAGTCCACCACCAGGTCTCCTTGCACTACTTCATCCATCCACATGTCACACCAAGCACCTTTCTAGCTGTCTCCCTTAGTAGCTCTGCTGTACTTAACTAGATATGTGGTAAATTGACAGTGCCATCCGGTGTCTGTCTTAACTCTTCCTTGAACTCCACCTCACGATCACCCTTTTCCACGTCACATCATGTGACCCTTGCTGCTGAACTCACACCCCTCCTCTTCTTGATCACCAACATCATCTTGCAGACCAACTTTCTATGCTGCCTAAATACACTTTCCCCTTTACCACTTGACAGTCTCCAATCTCCTTCAAACTGGCCCTTCTACATTGGATATATTCCACCTGTGTACATCTTACTACAGTCTTGTAACTCACCCGATGCTTCTCCCTCATGTTATAGTACATATTCACCACAGACATGTCCGTCTGTTTTGCAAACCCCTTCTCACAGTCTGCATTCTTTTTAACACCATGCATACCCATCATTTCCACAGACCCTCTGTTCCCTTCACCAACATGTCCACTGACATCTGCTGCAATGACCACTCTGTTACCCTGGGGTACAGTCATCACCACATCATACAAATTACTTCACATTTCACTTTGTTATCCATCACGCCACCATGTTATGTAGCATATGAGCCTCCATCAACCTTAGGGCACACACCTCAGTACAACACAAGGGTACAGAGGCCAACATGCTGGAGGTAGGTGGCACCCAGACAATGGACAGGGAGCGTGCAGGTAAGGATCCAGTGGGGATTAGTACAGTAATGTATCAGACATACATGTATCTGTATTGTATCTACATCCATGTGTCAGGTCCAATTGCAGTTGTGGATGGGGTTTTCTAATGCACAGAGGTGCACATCTATGGTGAGGACAGAAATTGTGTATTATTGGGGTTTGTACTGTAAATGTACAAACATGGTGTATCCATCCTGTACCAAGGCCATATGTGAGTCTGATGATAATGCCTCCCTCTCACAACTATCTGGGACACCCTGGCATGCATATAGAACAGCAGCCTGAAGCTGGTGAGTATGACATTGTTCCATTGTGGCCTGGCAATACCGCAGGCATGTGACGGCATGCAATTTACCATGCATCCAACTATCAGTAATAGCTATATTGCTTTATGTAATAGCTATATTGCTTTATGCACATGTTCACTTGTGGTGAGGTTAACAGCATTGCATCACAGTGGTCACCACTGGGGCCACTCTGAGGTGAATTCAACATTCCTGTAGCATACCTCACAACTTGTCACTGCCAAGACATCTGGAAAGAGGCCAGCAAAATGGGCCGGACAAATGGCCTAAGGTAGGGACATGTGTGATACATTACTGGTATACAGTGTATATAAATTGTGTACACACCCTTATTAAGATGCAAGGTGTTTGTGATACAAACAAATTGGGAAAACAATATGTCAGTCCACACCTCTTCCAACCTTTAATGTGACGCATAACATGAACAGTTCATTTGTAAAAACAAGCATCTGAACTCATGTACTGCACCTACAAGGCTGGCCACCTGAGAGTGTGGCAGATGTATCAGCATGATGTTTCAGTTAGATATGATACCTGATGCTGCCATATGTGTCAGTACACTCACTGTGGCCTATTTGGCTACACTATCACATACATGGGCATTGTTAAGGAACACAGACTACTTCCGACCATGTATAGGTTGCAAACATCTGGATATTCCAGAGACATCTGTACAGAAGACCAAAAACAGCCACAATCCACTCGAGCAGCCAAATGAGAGCTGGAGAATCACCAAACACAGTTTGTTGATACAAATTAACACTGCTAATACACGTCACTTGATTTATACAAAAATGCAAATGTGTATTAGCAGCGTTAATTTGCATCAATAAACTGTGTTTGGTGATTCTCCGGCTCTCATTTGGCTGCTCAAGTGGATTGTGGCTGTTTTTGGACTTCATTTGTGGCCATCCTTTGTTGTTGTTGGTACATCTGTACAGAAGGCTGTACAATGGTTTAACTTGCTGCATGTAAGGCAGATGCTGTTACCACACTATATAAAGTAATGGCAGCAGGAGGTGGTGACCAGCCATGTATGGTACACACATCAAAATGGTATAAGCTACACAAGATATGATCCTCACACACACACACAGCTGCAAGTATTGGGATTACAACTCCTGCCTATCTAGTTATTTCTACTATAGTGCCACACTGTTATCAGATGCGCCACAGAGCTTATACATTTTCATCCACTCCAAAGGTACTTCTAAGGTGGATGACATCAACAAGACTACTAAACTGGAATGAGGGGAAGTGTAAATGGTGGTATAGAAGTCAGAAATGTTATAACCGACACACTACATGATTCTCACACAAAGACACACTCACACACATCCAAACAGTTGCCAGTAGTGAGATTAGAACTCCTGTCTATCTAGTTATTCCTACTATAGTGCTACACAGTTATCAGACATGCCACAGAGCTTATACAATTTCACCTAGTCCAAAGATACTTCTAAGGTGGATGACATCAACAGGACTACTAAATTAGAGTGAGGAGTAGTGTAAAGGGTAGTACAGAAGTCATAAATGGTATAACCCACACACTACACAATTCTCACATAAACACACACTCACACCCAAACAGTTACCAGCAGTGAAATTAGAACTTCTGCCTATCTAGTTATTTCTACTATGGCGCTACGCATTTATCAGATGTGCTACAGAGCTTATACATTTTCACCTACTACAAAGATACTTTATAGGAGGGTGACATCAACAGGACTACTAAATTGGAGTGAGGGGTAGTGTAAAGGGTAGTATACAGGTCAAAATGGTATAAACCACACACTACATAATCCCCACACAAACACACACATCCAAACAGTTGCCAGTAGTGAGATTAGAACTTCTGCCTATTTTGCTTTTTTTATTGTAGTGCTACGCAGTTATGAAATGTGCCACAGAGCTAATACATTTTCACCTCATCCAAAGGTACTTCTAAGGTGGATGAAATCAACAGGGCTACTAAACTGGAGTGAGAGGAAGTGTAAAGGGTAGTACAAGGTCCAAAATGGTAAAACCCAAACACTACAGGATTTTCACGCAAACACAGATACAAACAGTTGCCAGTAGTGAGAGTAGAACTCCTGCCTATCTAGTTACTTCTACTATAGTGCTACACAGTTATCAGATGTGCCAAAAAGCTTATACATTTTCATCTAGTCCAAAGGTACTTCGAAGGTGGATGACCCAGGGCTACTAAATTGGGGTGAGAGGAATTGTGAAGGGTAGTACACAAGTCAATAATGGTATAAGCCAGACAGGACATGATTCACACACATGCACACACACCAGTATTGGGTACATAACTCTGCCTATCTAGTTATGTCTACTTTAGTGTTACACAGTTACTGCACATGCTACAGAGCTTACTGAACTTTTAAATAGCCAACGCTACTGATAACTGCACAGCTGAGGTAAAGTATTGCAGGTGGCAGAAATTCTGCCTTCAGTTTCACCCTTACATCATGCTAGTTCTTTCTATCTTGCACTTCAAATACCATTATAGCTTGGCACTTCACCAGGTTATTGTATCAATAAGTGTGGCACACCTGTGAGCTGTCAGCAGTACTCATTCATCACAAAAGTAGCCCCAGTACTTGTTAGTTATGTCCACCCCTCCTGACATGATTGAAGAGCAATTTTCTGTGTTTTCATCCATTAACCTGGTGCATGTGTCCATTCTGTGACACTGTTGCAACTGCCTGATGTACACAGACTACCTTCCCCTCTAAACGCCAAACACTCAGACCTGTGAGAGTTACCCATATATCATCCAATGTGGACATATGCACTCTCCATCAAAGACTGGACTGGCAGGTCAAGAGGATAAGATCAACAACTGCACCACACCATGTGGAGCACATAGCTCACCAGGGCACCCAGTTTGACAGCCATGACATACAGTGAAAAGCCACACACTCACCTTCACAGATGCACTCAATGGACATTTACCCAAACAGCACAGATCAGCAAGACAGACACCCACTCAGATACCATGACATGGCACATGGCAATGATGCATATTTCACCTACACAGTGTGCTCCTCAATCTAAGCTCCTAAGGCTAACCACCGTACACAATACAGTGATCATGGGTAACTCAGTACTGAGACACACACATATCCCACTCACTAAGTTGAATATGGAGGATGTAACAGCCAAATATCTATCACATGCCAGCATCCAACACATGACACAGCCAGTCATGGCACTCCACACCAGCTACAAGTATAACTCTGTATCCATGTGGGTGTGAATGACCTGGGACACACCTCCATGGACTACATGACAAGAGACATGTTTGAACTGTCTGATTATGTGGTCCAGGTAGGTGTGACATTAGGCCTGAGCAGTATACTGCCATCACCTAGAATGAAGCTGCGGTACTAACAACAGATGATTGACTGCAACATTGGCTTACGTGTTTTGTATCATGTTGTGTCAGGGGATCCAGTATCTCTCGCTTGTGATAACATGACTGACAGACATCACTGACTTGGCAGAGATGTCCTACATCTGTCAGCCCTGGGCTTCCAGGTACTGGCTAAATGTCTTGCCACCCCTATAACTCCTTATCAGACAGAGTTCCAAATGTAATTACCACCATGACAGCTAGACATGTATGCAATCTGAGGGCCTTGCTGCTCAACAGCAGACATCTAACTGTCAGGATGCAGTCACTCAAAGCACTTGGAGTGGAGGATGGTAACTTTTCTGCTGTAATGGAGAGGTAGTTCACAGCAGCAGGCAGCAAGTTAGCAGTACAGGCTATAACGCATTCCACAGCTGTCATCCCCCAAATATGGACCACACCACACCTCCACAAGTGGTGTCTCCATATTCATTATAGATAGGAACACCTCCAGACTAGTATCCCAGCATAAAGCCTCGGAAATACTTCCGATACAACTGCGTTGGATTAATAGTTAAAGCCAGACCATTGCCTGCTATGGGTCCATGTCTATGTCCATAGGCTGTCAATGCACATTCCTCAACACCCTGCCCCCTATGAAGGTCCGATGCAACACTGACATAGTAGGAGACTTCAACTACCCCTCCATCACCTGGGGAAAGTAACCAAGTGCCAGTACTGTGGCCCAACACTTCCTAGAATTCATCATTTCCAATGCCCTGGACTGGCTCATACTGACCCCCAGTAGAGGCTGCAATACCCTTGACCTGTGTTGACTACTTAAATATGGGACTGTTGCTCATCCACAGTTGTCAATCCCTACTTGGTGAGATCCACACAGGCTGTAATCTGCATGGAACTAAACATGTCAGCCACACCCCCCACAAAGGTAACCACCTTGCAAAATCTCTCCAAAGGTGACTTTGCAGCCATAGAAATAGGGGTGGATGACTTCACTGCACCCATGGCAATGGGAAACAGCTGCATGACTGTCAAATCATACACATATACACTGTACAAACAGGTACATGAATACATGGTACTAGTCATAGCCAACAGAACCCAGACACTGTCCTGCAAACACTGGAAGACAATGTGATGGTCCCCTGCCATTACTAAAGTATACAACAGAAAGATGACACTGTTGCAGAAAAAGTTGGTGTCCCTTGAGTGTTGATCCCCCTTATTAGCCTCAAACATGACTTGGGATCCCTCATAGAATCCCCTACAGGCATCTATAAAGGCAGAAATGCAGCAGATACTGACAACAATGACAAAAGCCTTTGATAGTTACATCAACAACCTCCACAGCATTAAACAAATGTGCAGTGAGTTACTGCACAATGTAAATTCCTATCCTGAGACAACAGATATTGACCACAGTCTTGGCAACACATTCAGTGCCAACTTTACCCCTCTTTCGCCCCACAAGTGTACAATCACAATGGCAGATGAATGGCAGGCACCCGGCAGTATTGCAGGCCAGGTTAGACCTGCATTGTCCACAGGCAAGAATGCAGCTTCCATGGGACACCAACATATCCATGACTTTGTTCT